>NC_133497.1:9875255-9875570 GCF_025370935.1 Choristoneura fumiferana | reverse complement strand
CCACCACGGCTCTTATAGCAACGAAGTTATAGGGGTTCGAAAATGGCCTGAACTGCTTCGAGAAAAGGATGGTATGGCCGAGCCGCTTTTTCGCTCGACTTGGCGGGGGCACTGCCATGCCCCCAGATAGAGGGCGTATTGGAGGCTATTATATATAACGCCTGCATAACCCCCCCTAGCCCCCCTGTAGGCCTGTACGCCTGTAAATTGGTAACTGAAATAAATAATTTCATTTTCATTTTAATTTTTTTTTCCTAAACCTACAGGCAGTCTATGTTATCATATAACATGGTTCTAAGATTCAAATGGTTGGCA
>NC_133497.1:9860608-9875155 GCF_025370935.1 Choristoneura fumiferana | reverse complement strand
TATATATATATTTACATTTTCATAATCTCGAAAAGGCCATTTAGCGATAAATGCGTTCTCAGATACGCGGGCAGAGGTGATACAAACAAAAATGTAAAAAACCAACAGTCATTTAGATAAAATTCATAAAAAATGGGTAACAAGTTATCAACATTGATGTTGGCTAACATTGACCCTTGACTTTTGTTATTCCGCGCTTTCTGATAAAAATAAGTATTTCTAAGTAGTATCAGTTAACGAACAAGGGTGTTAAAAACGATTGAAAAAGAGATGAAATGAAATAAAAGCAACTTATCACAACCTGTTTGTGTCAGAAACTTAAAAAAAAACATCGATTAGGTTATAGCTGCACGAAGACATGAAGCACCTCAGCCACGCAGAATAGGAGCTCCGCAAAACGGTTCATCGAATTGAAATTGAAAAACCCAGGAAATTGACGTACAAAGACCTACTAGACATTCGGTGAACATTATAATAACAATATGAGTACAATGGCTCTCTATTGTACACACCGCAATTAGTAAGCAATACCTTTTAACTAAACTAACTATATCTTTTCACAGAACTTTTTAGGCCACTTGCTACTTTGACCAGTTGCTATTTAGGCTGCGTTTCCACCAGAGATAATCGAGGATGCGTTGCAAAAATGTGTTTGTCTTACTATACTTATATAGATATACATACTTAAATACTATTCAACATCCAAAACCCGAGAACAGACATTCGTATTCAAACAAATATCTGCCCCGGCCGGGATTCGAACCCGAGACCTCAAGCTTCGTATTCAATTCTCTAACCACTTGGCCATCCGGTCGCCAAATCCATTATCTGTGAAACATTAAATACTGTCACTTACTTTCAGTTTCCACCAATTTCCTCCCTGTGTGTAGACGTGGCATTTAGTTATACGGGTGCATGTTCCTGATTCCCCATTGTCATCACAGCTCTCCCCCTCTCCTGCGTCATAAAAATATACTTTATGTACGTATTTAAGGGTCTACGATAGCTGGCGCGGGTGCGGCCTGCGGTCGCGGGCGCAGGTACAATCCTACGCACGCGACGCGCAGTCAGCGCTGCTCATACTGTTAATTGTTCAACAGACGTCCACCCGCTCCGCGCAAGCGTCAGCTAGCGTAGACCCTAGATCACTTAGTTGGTTTGTGCCGAAATCGCAGCGTTAAACGCATGTAATCAACGAAATGAGTTGCCGGATCTGCGTGCCGTAAGCACAGCATTATTTTATGCGACAAGCGCGTACGTTTAAAAAACATGCGGCAACTTTATTTAAAGCGTACAACGCTGCGTCAGTAATGTGATTTAAATGTTTTGCGATTACCGCAGTGGTTATGCAGAAGGTATCTTTCGAATTGAATAGTAGGTAATTATGTAATTTTGAACATAAAACTGCCGTGAGACTCACTCACATTAAATGAATTCAATAGAATCTGACAATCCTGTAGACACTTCCCCTACTAATATAAACACCGGGCTGCCTAAGGCTTGTGATGTGACATTATTCTTTTTTGATTCCTTTTAGATGATAATTGCAACAACAGGGACATATATAATCAAGTGTGCCCACGATAGGGTGTCTTAAATATGTAGAAAATTGACAGATTCTATTGAATTTTACTTTAAATGATATTGTAGGTACCGGATAACTCACGTCTTAAATCGAGTTTAGTTCGACATGTTTCGGGCTATTTCGTAGCCCTTCTACCTATGAGCAATGCGACTCGGCGGCTGCTGGAACACGCGCACTGCGTGCCACCGCTCTACCCGACGAACGAACACCAGCGCACAACTACCCGCGTTTTCATCGTCATTTTTATTGCCACTATCAAATGTAGGGTAGCACACAACACTAACACGCTAACTAATTTGGATTTTTAAAATACTACGGCATATCACATCAAAAGAACTCCTTAATCAACTTTACATGACACTGGCACAGTCCATTATGACCTATTGTATTCCAGCTTGGGGAGGTGCAGGAAAAACTAAATTCTTGGAGGTGGAGAGAGGGCAACGGTGTTTGCTAAAAGTAATATACTTCAAACCATATCGGTACCCAACCATAGATCTGTATAGTTCTTGCGACGTGCTGACTATGAGAAAGCTATATATCCTACATGCTATCGTGAGGTTACACAAAACGTTGCATATGTAAGGTATGACAATGAACGTAGAAGAAAACCTACAGTTGCTCCCCTACCAACATGTCGGTCAATTTTTGCAAAAGACAATTCGCGTATCAATCAGCTTACTTGTACAACAAGATTAACAAAGAAAACAACATTTACTCGATGACGCTTTTTGACTGTAAATATACTTTGATAGATATGTTAAAAATACTTAATTATGAGCAAACAGAAATTCTATTAGGAAGAACATAGTTAGCGCCAAACACACACATACACACACGCACACACACACACACACACACACACACACACACACATACATACACACACACACACACACACACACACACACACACACACACACACACACACACACACACACACACACCACACACACACACAAACATGTCCACAGTTATTATAGTAAATAAATAGGAATATAGAATAAGTATAGGTAATATAGAATATAGATTAAATATAAATAATTAAAGAAAAATATCATATAAATCTGTAAATTAAATGTAACTAATTAATGCATGTTATTTACGTCTACTTCGGGTAATATTTATTGAATACCTTATTGCTATTGTGGAAGAGCGGGATTTCCTGACACAGGTGTATATTCACTTACTAGGAAATTCCGGCCCTGTTTAGAAATATTATTTCATGTTTACCTGAATAAAGATTTTTGATTTTTTTTGATTTGACACAACACTAACAACATCACTCCGTAAAGGCACGTTCCCACCAACCGATGACGCAGCACGAGTATTTAATACTGTTTCCAGCTCAGCTCGGGTTTTCGGCTTGAGGGTAGTGCGTGAAGCCATTGAGATTAGTCGTCATCCGAATTTTAACCGGGATTTTGGTTGGTCGGTATCCCCGAGCTGGAAAACAGTATTAAATACTCGTGCTGCGTCATCGGTTGGTGTGAACGTGCCACTGCATTGAAATCGGAGCGTACGCAAATGCCGATCCAGTGCACGCAGTAGCATAGAATCTATACATATAATAAAGCTGAAGAGGGTCGAAAGTCTGTACATGGAAGATATTCGAAAAAAAGTTGGCTGGGGATACTTAGAATCGATAACAGAACACGTTCCAACAGTTTTTAGAATTTTTGTCTGTTTGTCTGTTTATCTGTTTATCTGTTTGTCGTTTATTTGACCGCGCATCACGTGAGAACGGCTGAACGGATTTTTATGCAAACTTTACTAATCTGACGAGAAAATCCCCGGCCAGGTTATAGGCTATAAAAATTCGACCCTTAGGGTATAAAAATTCAACCCTTAAAAGTGGAGGTAGCTACTACATTCGATTCGATTGAGTTAAGTTTCCACCTTCAAGTTTTCAAATACATGCTATGACTATCAAGTACCCTGATAAACTAACAGATGGCACTGAAATTAATAACTTTGTGACTCGAGTAAGGAAGGATTTTGCCAAATTAACTCTAAGTTTAAAAGAGGGAGTACGGATATCAACAAATAATTGAATAATTTAATTGATTTAATGATACGACTAAAATTAAACGACAATAAAGTAATTGCCACACATTACAATGCCATCTTTTGGAGAACTGGGTAAACAGTATGTAATGGAGTAAACTAATAAAAAAGAGTTTACTTACATAGTTATACTTAGTTTTTTTTAGCATTAGAAATAGGATAAATAATCTTGACGAGTCTTTTTATTGAAAAAAGTTTTAAAAAACAGTTACTATTACTTTTATGATACCAAAAGCATGTAAATGATCATTATATCCTTGCTAATTGTTACTATTTGCTGTGACTTATTTTTCAAAAGTTTTTTTTTTTCAATAAAAAGACACATCAAGATCGCTTGCCTTCTTTCTAATGCTAAAAAAAAGAACTATAAGTACTTAATGGTAAAATCAACACACATATCAACACGCGTACGAGTATAATTCTATACATCTATCTTATACTATACAAAAGTTGGCTGGGGATACTTAGAATCGATAACAGAACACGTTCCAAAAGTTTTTAGAATTTTTGTCTGTTTATCTGTTTGTCTGTTTATTTGACCACGCATCACGTGAAAACGGCTGAACGGATTTTCATGCAAGCTTTACTAATCTGGCGAGAAAATCTCCGGTCAGGTTATATAGACTTTAAAAATCCTACCCCTGAAAGAGGGGGGGGGGGCGGTAGCCGCTACTCTTGATTAAGTTAAGTTTGCACCTGAATCTTATGACGCTACTTAGGAAGGAGGTGCAGACTTATTTTCAAGTGTTGTACGACTATCGAGTACCCTGCTACACTAACAGATGGCGCTGATTTAGCCAAATTGACTAAGTTTAAAAGAAGGAGTACGGATATCAAGAAATTTAGGTAATTCATTAAATAATATAACAAATTTAAACGACAATAAATTAATTGACACACATTTCACAGTGCCATCTTATGGGGAACTATGAAACAAACATAGTTACGTAGTGGTAACATCAACACTCATATTCAACACGCGTATAATTAATTAATAGAAAAATGTCATGAATTGTTCCTAATTTATTTATATCCGGAATACGGCAATTCGGCGAAGAACTAAAGTCACTGACATAGCTCGAAAAATTATATGCAAGTTGAAGTGGCAATTGGCAGGCCACATCGCTCATTGAACAGATATCCATTGGGAGAGAAATCCTCGAGGAGCGGCGACCGGAAGACGAAGCGTTGGCAGGCCTCCCTCCAAGTGGAATGACGACATTGTGAGACTTGCGGGAAACCGGTGGATGCAAGTGGCGAGTTGTCGTTCATTGTAATGTATAATTTATTTGTATTGTAATATTATTGATTATATGTTAGTCTGTAAGGTATTTATTGTATGGGCCAAGTTGCCCGAAATAAATGGATTTATTACGAGTATTATTATTGTGGCGTTGTAAGGGGTAGGCCTTTGTCGATCAGTGGACCTCTTCCGGCTGATGATGACGAATTATATCACATCCATATTCATACGTATTGCCTCTTTTAAGCACTTAATAATTGTCACGAAGGTGAGTACTTAAAAAAAAAACATTTTTCTCTTTCTTTTACGGAGTAAATTTCAAACGATTTCGGAATTGGGACTCGCATTTTTTAGGCGTTACCATGCCTTCCCGAAAAAAACGAATCTTTTGCGAAAGTCTCGCAGCGCATTAGGACTACCAGGGGCACGGCACGGTCTCAGGAGTCTGAGGAAGACCGCGATGGGAGACTCAGTGGCGCTCTAGCCAGGCAGGCCGCTTCGCTTTCGGCTGAAACAGCAAGCCAGCGCGAGGCTGGGTTGCGATGCAATCCAATCTTTGCGATCACTCGATGTAGGAAAATAGTAAGCGAAAAATAAAAATCTTATTTCTTGAGCAATTTAGATGTGAAACGTATTGATCATGATCAGATTTTTCAGTTGATTGTTTAGTTGTAGTTTGAAGCGATTTTTCGAAAATTCCACGAAACGGCCAATGCGGGACATTAACTTCATTCCTATCGAGTATTGTGTAAATATAAAAATCTACGCAGACGAAGTCGCGGGCAAAAGCTAGTTCTACATAAAGCAAGAAATCCGTCCGCTCCGCATGCTCCGATTCCGATGCAGTGGACGCCAGCTTCAGTGTTTTGTGCTATAGTACGCATTAGCCTGAAACAGTCGAGCTAAACTCGATTTAAGACGCGATTTATCCGGTACAATATCATTTAATATCAGTAGTAATCTACTTCAGGCAGGTGACCGTGCACACGCATAAAGAGAAATGGCAGCCAAAAAAAATGAGCACTAGTATTAGTAATGTCGTGCGCAAGCGCGAACCGCTTGCGTTGAATAGACGAGTTTTACGTAATAAACAAGGTTAGTTTTTAGGGTTCCGGAGCCAAAATGGCAAAAACGCAACTCTTAAGTTTCGTCAAGTCCGCCTGTCTGTTTCTCTGTCTGTCGGTCCGTCCGTATGTCACAGGCATTTTACTCGAAAACTACAAGATTTATATCAATGAAATTTAGAGTACAGAATGTCTTGTCAAAGCCGCTATAAAATAAATATTTATTGGGGGGGGGGGCACTCTATAAACTGAAAAAAATAAAACGTGTGGCACATAGTTCGACAGCTCTTTTGAAAAGATTGTAAGGTTTCTCAAAAACTTTTTTGATAAAGTGAAGATGTCCGGAAATAATCGCTCCCAAAGTAGCAAAAATTGTGTCCCCCCTCTATCTTGTACACCGTTTGTCCAAAAAATATGCAAAAAATATGGAAAGGTAACGCTTAATAAATACTTTCAACGGAAATTGGTTTCAACATGATCGGATAAGTATACCTTTCTTGAGTTATTGCCGAAAAACTGCGCTTCTCAACAATAGGACGTAAGTGCCGTGAAGATACGCTCTTTTTTTGGTAATAGATTTTAAGACTGTAGTGTTTCAATTGTGTTATAGCGCACATAATATTACTTGTTTTTTTTCGTAATGGCTACGGAACCCTATCTTGGGCGTGTCCGACACGCTCTTGGCCGGTTTTATATTATGTATGTACTATGAAGATTAATTATTTATGTTTGACGCGCTGCGGTTACCGCTGCGTTCACCGCGTAAAACAATGTTTGCTAATTAGATTATCTGTTCTGACTTTTCCCGATCAAAATAAATTACGCACTATGAAAAAATGCACTATTAAAATCTGTCGCAGTGCTACATTTATTAGATTGTTTTAATTTATTCATAACATGTAAATTGATTAACTGTGGCAATAAATTTATTTTTATTCTTATATAGCTGTACAGTTCTATAAATCAGTTCAGTGGAGCCCCGTAACGGCATAACAATAATATACTCGTATGTAAAAAATAAGGTTTTGTTAAAAAAAAACATTTTTAATACAAGATTTTTTTGCTGACTGTACTGTTTGTTGACTGTACTTGTATTGTCACCCAAACTACATTTGCATACCAAATTTCAAGTCGATGCCATTAACCGTTGAATAGTTTCGTCCTGTGGAGACGTTCCTGGCCGGACTTCCAGGAGTCACTATCAGATTATTGTATTGTCACGCAACTTACATAAGTATACCAAATTTCAGGTCAATCCAACTACTGAAAGTTGAACTAAAAGAATTTCCTTGCTCACCCGCGACCTTACGATAGCTACGCTTATGCAAAATATGCCTGTTCATGCAGTTCCTCCGCCACACACATATTTTGCATAAGCTTAGCTTTGGACCTCCGCAAAGTAACGCCTGATTCAAAAAAATACTGAAAGTTGGTCGAATTTAACTTGCAAGATTTGATTACAGACAGACGGACAACGGGACTGGTGAAAATAAAAAAAAGCTTGTAATATTTATCTTTTTAAGACCTGCTGAGCTGGCCACGTTGCATTTTTGAAAGTTTTTCCTTAAAAACGGTCAAATGTTAATAACGGTTTGTAAAGAATATTATAAATTTTCATTAAATTTTATATGGAATAATCGAGAAAAACTAACAAAAATGCAACGTTGCCAGCTAGGTATAAACGCTCTTAAGACCAAGTACTGCTACTTACCTCTTCTTTCGCCGTCAATATACTCGTAGGCCGACGCTAAACGCAATAACACACAGCACACAACGGCGGTCCGTAATATGCGGGGCATCTTCACTCGAACACTCCTCTCGCACTGACACGAGAACGTTCAAGTCAATGTAAATCGTGGGCGCTTATCAAATTATTGTTTATATTTAATAAAGCCGCAATACTTAATACATGCAGAATAGTGAGAAAGTTCATGCAACTAGACCCTGAAAATAGCCCTCAGCAATCTTCTTAAAAATATTTATTCTACAACTCTTGCTACATTTACTTGGTGGATAACCCGTAAATGTAGTTAATACCAGCCTAGAGCTGAGAAATACCAATCCTTCGAAAATAATAATAATAATAATTTATTTGTTGAAAGCAGGTGTACATAAATGATCTTAAAACTATTTTGAATCTCCACTTTCTACCTAAAGATAGGCGTACAAATTCAAATTTCTTATAATAAAATCTTTTGCCCGCAACTTCATACACGGTATAGGATTATATCCCGAGAAATTGTAAAGTTCCAGCGGGACATGAATTTCTGTCAAGATCTATTTTTATATTCTTAATTGTCGATTAGAGACACATTGTAGCTTTCTATTATTGAAACAATTTTGAAAATCTGCCTCAAAACTGAAACTTATTTTTATTGTGCGGAAATTTTGTATTTTTTTTTAAAGTAAGTAGTCTAATGTCAATCTGGGATAGTGTATCTTACAGTAGATTAGAGCTGTATCAAGAATACATAAAACTAACACATACAATACACATACACAACAAATCTAAACAGATAGATAGGTAGATAGATACTATTAGTTATGATAAGATATCTATTAGTTAAGCTATTTTAATTATTAATAATTAATTAGTTTTAAATATTGTAATATGTATGTTAGTCTTTAAGGTATTTATTGTATGGGCCGTGATGCCTGGAATAAATGATTTATTATTATTATATTAAGAGTAGAGCTGACGTTAGCTCAAAATACCATCGTGAGCAGCACCTATCTGTTTTTGATCAAAATGTGGCAAATCATTTTATAAACCAAATTATATAACAAGTGATATACAGGGTGGCCCATTTATATCGGTCAGTATGGGAAAGTCTGAAACTACTTTATTCTAGTAGGTGTTCGAAGTGTCCACCGTTACAATATTCAACAAATTCTGGCATGTAAAATTCTCTCTATGGTTGTTTGTACCCTATGTAACAAGCTATGATACCGTTGAAGACCTTAAAGCAGCCATTGAGTCAATTTTAACGCAAATTCACCATGTCAAAATGCAATAATAAGATCGTTACCTAACCTTGTTGAACAGTGTATTGAAAAAACGGTGGACAACTCGAACACCTACTAGAATAAAGTAAAGTATGTGAAAACAATTCATTTTATTCATTTTAGACATAATGTTTCATGGACACATTTACTTCTTAAGACGTACACAATTGATATCTAAATAGAAATAGTGTGTTTTTTTTTTTCAAAATAATCAGGTTCGGTTCCCGAGCTGAGTACAGGTTTTTTTTAAATGCATTAATGCAGTTTTTTCTTGTTATTAAAATCGATGTCATGGTTCCTAAGAAGAAATTTTCGTATGTCGTATAGTTTCAGACTTTCCCATACTGACCGATATAAATGGGCCACCCTGTATAATGTTATTGTATAATATTTGTTGTAATTTTAACGCCTGAATATTAATGCTAAAATATAAGTATTTTTTGTGCAACTTGCGTTTTATTTGAATAGTTTAATCAGTTTTTCAAACAGCAGTTCGTTTTATATAAGATAGAGAGTTTTATATGAGAGTTTCCCGGCAGAAATTCATTTTATGTGAATAGGTAGTAACACTAGAATAATATTTTTTTCTAACTGTGCATTAGGTAACACAAACATATCAAATTATGAAATCAAAAATATGAATTAAACTTAAAGTATAATTATTAGGACGAGTGTGAAGTTAGCAGCCTAAAGTTAGCAGCCTAAGATAACCCGACCAAATGAAAAAGTCCATGTTTCGAACTGCATTAAATCATTAAAAAATGTAATTAAAGGACGGGAAGATAAGAAATAAAAAATGGCGCCATTCCTAAAGCCAAATACAACAAAAACCAAATAAAACCATTATTTAAAAATTAAAATTATTGCATAAAGTTTAGGCTGCTGCATGTGTGAAGTTAGCAGCCTAAACTTTATGCAATCATTTTGGTAATATAAGATGAATCTCTAGATTACACTGTATAACTGTATCAAATTAAACGTAATTAGATGCGCTTTTGAATGAATCTATAATGTTTCATATTGAAAAAACAAGACTTTAAAATCGTAAGCAGCCAAAAAAGTAGGTACCAGATATTTTTGATTTGCAGAGCTGAAGATGTCGAGATTACACTAAATGCTTAGCACAGAAATAAACCTTACTAGATGCTCTTTCGAATAAATGAATAACAGTTTATATTGAAAGAACAAGAAACCCTTTAATTTAACTAATAAAATTTAGGCTGCTAACTTCACACATGCAACTTTATGCAACATTTTTGGTTATTTAAAGATGAAGCTCTCTAGATTACACTCTATTACTAGTATCAAATTAAACGTAATTAAATGCGCTTTTAAATGAATCTATAATGGTTCATATTGAAAGAACGAGACTTCCTCAAAATGAAGTAAAATCGTCAGCAGCCAAAAAAGTACTAAGATATTTTTGATTTGCAGAGTTGATGATGTCGAGATTACACAAAACGTTTAGCATCTAAATAAACTTTATTAGATGCTCTTTTGAATGAATCAATAACGGTTTACATTGAAAGAACAGACGCCCTCAAAATTAAGAAACGTCGTCAGCGGCCCGAAATTCCATACATATTTTTGGTTCTTTAGAGAAGAAGATGTCGAGATTACACTAAATGCTTAGCACAGAGAATAAACCTTACTAGATGCTCTTTCGAATAAATTAATAACAGTTTATATTGAAAGAAAAGAAACCTTTAATTTAACTAATAAAATTAGGCTGCTAACTTCACACATGCAACTTTATGCAACATTTTTTGGTACTTTAAAGATGAAGCTCTCTAGATTACACTCTATTACTAGTATCAAATTAAACGTAATTAAATGCGCTTTCTAATCAATCTAATAATGGTTCATATTGAAAGAACGAGACTTCCTCAAATGAAGTAAAATCGGTCAAGCAGCCAAAAAGAGTACTAAAGAATATTTTGATTGGCAGAGTTGATGATGTCGAGATTACACAAAACGTTTAGCATCTAAATAAACTTTATTAGATGCTCTTTTGAATGAATCAATAACGGTTTACATTGAAAGAACAAGACGCCCTCAAAATCAAGAAACGTCGTCAGCGGCCCGAATTTCCATACATATTTTTGGTTCTTTAGAGAAGAAGATGTCGAGATTACACTAAATGCTTAGCACAGAAATAAACCTTACTAGATGCTCTTTCGAATAAATTAATAACAGTTTATATTGAAAGAACAAGAAACCCTTTAATTTAACTAATAAAATTTAGGCTGCTAACTTCACACATGCAACTTCATGCAATATTTTTGGTAATTTAAAGATGAATCTCTCTAGATTACACTTTATAACTAGTATCAAATTAAACGTAATTAAATGCGCTTTTAAATGAATCTATAATGGTTCATATTGAAAGAACGAGACTTCCTCAAAATGAAGTAAAATCGTCAGCAGCCAAAAAAGTACTAAGATATTTTTGGTTTGCAGAGTTGATGATGTCGAGATTACACAAAACGTTTAGCATCTAAATAAACTTTATAGATGCTCTTTGAATGAATCAATAACGGTTTACATTGAAAGAACAAGACGCCCTCAAAATCAAGAAACGTCGTCAGCGGCCCGAATTTCCATACATATTTTTGGTTCTTTAGAGAAGAAGATGTCGAGATTACACTAAATGCTTAGCACAGAAATAAACCTTACTAGATGCTCTTTCGAATAAATTAATAACAGTTTATATTGAAAGAACAAGAAACCCTTTAATTTAACTAATAAAATTTAGGCTGCTAACTTCACACATGCAACTTCATGCAATATTTTTGGAAATTTAAAGATGAATCTCTCTAGATTACACTTTATTACTAGTATCAAATTGAACGTAATTAAATGCGCTTTTAAATGAATCTATAATGGTTCATATTGAAAGAACGAGACTTCCTCAAAATGAAGTAAAATCGTCAGCAGCCAAAAAAGTACTAAGATATTTTTGGTTTGCAGAGTTGATGATGTCGAGATTACACAAAACGTTTAGCATCTAAATAAACTATATAAGATGCTCTTTTGAATGAATCAATAACGGTTTACATTGAAAGAACAAGACGCCCTCAAAATCAAGAAACGTCGTCAGCGGCCCGAATTTCCATACATATTTTGGTTTCTTTAGAGAAGAAGATGTCGAGATTACACTAAATGCTTAGCACAGAAATAAACCTTACTAGATGCTCTTTCGAATAAATTAATAACAGTTTATATTGAAAGAACAAGAAACCCTTTAATTTAACTAATAAAATTTAGGCTGCTAACTTCACACATGCAACTTCATGCAATATTTTTGGCAATTTAAAGATGAATCTCTCTAGATTACACTTTATAACTAGTATCAAATTGAACGTAATTAAATGCGCTTTTAAATGAATCTATAATGGTTCATATTGAAAGAACGAGACTTCCTCAAAATGAAGTAAAATCGTCAGCAGCCAAAAAAGTACTAAGATATTTTTGGTTTGCAGAGTTGATGATGTCGAGATTACACAAAACGTTTAGCATCTAAATAAACTATATAAGATGCTCTTTTGAATGAATCAATAACGGTTTACATTGAAAGAACAAGACGCCCTCAAAATCAAGAAACGTCGTCAGCGGCCCGAATTTCCATACATATTTTTGGTTCTTTAGAGAAGAAGATGTCGAGATTACACTAAATGCTTAGCACAGAAATAAACCTTACTAGATGCTCTTTCGAATAAATTAATAACAGTTTATATTGAAAGAACAAGAAACCCTATAATTTAACTAATAAAATTTAGGCTGCTAACTTCACACATGCAACTTTATGCAACATTTTTGGGTAAATTTAAAGATGAATCTCTCTAGATTACACTTTATTACTAGTATCAAATTGAACGTAATTAAATGCGCTTTTAAATGAATCTATAATGGTTCATATTGAAAGAACGAGACTTCCTCAAAATAAAGAAAAATCGTCAGCGGCCTAAATTTTTTATTACATATTTTTGGTTTCCCAGAGCTGAAGATGTCTAGATTACACTAAATGCTTAGCACATAATTAAACCTTACTAGATGCTCTTTCGAATGAAATAATAACTATTTCGGATTAAATGAATAGGCACTGGTTTTCCGTTGGAACAAAAGTATAATCAAAGTCACATATCAAAAATCCATAGACAATAAAAAGATGTATTAAAACCTAAAAGACTCTAAAAGGTTGTGCAATCTTGCACATTCTCCCCTTTTTTAAAGGGACGAGGATCTGGGCTAACTTCTTCTGTGATCTGAGAAAGGCGCCAGCAGCGGTGGTGACTTCTGCGACTCGAACTACCCCATCTCGTCCAGGGTACAGCCGGGTGAAGCGATCTTTGAGCCACGAACGACAGAGCAGATCGGAATCATTAAAATCGCAGAAAATTATTATGCCAATCACTATGTCACTCTCTGCAATTGCGGGTGGAGTGCAGCCTCCTGTTCTGGGTGGTAATAAGGATAGATTTTCGTTCATCCAGCATTGCCAGAAATGATCGGCTAGCCTGTCAGCACTTTGCCATCTGCTCCTGCCGAGATCAGATATGTTAAGAGCTGCGGGAACTGGGCGCTCAGATGATGCTCCGAGAATCAGGTGCGCTGGCATTAGAGCCTCGTCGGCATCTTCCAGCAAAATACGAGTTAGTGGCTGTGAATTTACCAGAACTTCAGCTTCTGTCGCAAAGGTTGTCAAAACTTCATCAGAAAGAGCTCTTTCTTGTAGCGTTTCTTCTATCACATATTATTCTTGGCGCTGCAGATCTGTTGCTTTCACGTTCTCGCCATTAAAGCTTGATGTATTCAGTCGAAAATTAATGTTGCTACGACTATTTGACGAGGCATGTGATAATTGCGTTGATGTAGGGTGACAACTTGAAAAGGGGAAACTGCTTTGTGGCAAAGGCTTTCGGTTCTTCTCTGTCGTAAGATGTGGGCTTCAGATAGTTGTAAATCACCTACAGATACTCTTCTGGCCAAATTGAAAATTAGAAGATATTTGGCATACTAGGAGAGGATGTGCAAGCAGGTTGGAAGGTACACAAACTTCCTTCTAGACGAGGCAGATTAAAATGAAGGTCTCGACTTTGTAGACTACGCATACGCAATAATGAAATGAATTGATGCGCTTTGCCGTTGCTCGCACCATTCTCATCCAGGAGCCGAAATGATTTGGATTTGCGGAGACTGGTGCGGGCAGATCGGTTTCAGTGATGAAATGAATAAGAGCATTTTGTTTATACTCTTTACGGCCTAGTCTGCTAATATCGATCTAAAGCTCAGCGGGCCAGTCTGAAAAGCAGATACTGAACTGTAGCGACATTCTGGAGAAAACGCAGAGTGTTTAAAGTAAGTGGCAACATCCGCAGCGTTTAAGTCACTCGGGACCCCACGAAGGGCTTGAGGGTGCGAGCGTTACGAAGCCAAAGGTAATTGAATTAAACCAGAAACCACATCGCAAAGCATCAGACGGTGGGCTTCGTCTATAGACGTCGCAAGACGTGCAGTTATTAAATAGAGCGCCTTGTAACTCTAAGTCGAAAATTTAAACAGATTGTCAATGACTGACAGCG
>NC_133497.1:9813536-9857779 GCF_025370935.1 Choristoneura fumiferana | reverse complement strand
CACCTAAGGAGACAACCCTTCGTTTCTTTTCACCATATTGCTTAAGTTCCACAGGTGGCGCCCTTGGGTACATACCAGGGCGCCTTGGGCGCGCAGTTTGGGAGCCCCTGGGCTTCGACATCATTATTTCTTGATGGCATACCTCTAGTGGCCACATATCGTGTACATACCGCTCGTAGTGCCGGCGGGCGGTGTTGGGCTGCGCGGCGTGCAGACGGCGCCACAGCCGGCGGCGGCAGCCGCCTCGTAGCCGCCCCACGCGCGCACCGACACGTACAGCTCACGCAGTGACACTGTAACACATATAATATATCGTCTACATAAATGTGCAACCGAGAGGGAGAGGAGAGCGGATCCAGCTTAATAACAAGCCTGGGGAATCAAACTGTAACTAATCGCAAATAAAACTTTGACTCTCCCAATCCTGTTCTATATTGTCGCAGAATGATATTCATTTTGTTGGGTCAATGACTTTAGAAAAATCTGCTGTTGGCCCAGACCTAACCCGTTGCAGTGACATGTACGTGATAAGGGTCGAGAGGGTATGGTCGTGTGGTTTTTATTCGGTGGCCCCCGTTGGGGTGAGCCCGAAAGGTCCTCCGCTTCCTCGAGCGGGGGACATGCATAAGGCGCATTTTCAACACGGAAAAAAAGAGGCCAGATGGAGGTCATAAGACCGAAAAAATGACAAATATGTGTTGTATATTAGTTGTCTATGAGAGTGTTTCATAGCAACCGTTGTTGATGATTATATTTCGTTTTACAAAGCATAGTATTTTATTGAGAAATGCATATTCAATGATGGTATCAAATGGATACACAATAAACTGGCGACGAGTCGCGATCGGATCAGCGGGTGCACGAGTGTGAAAACCCGGGGTAGAATATCTTGTGCGAACTGAATTGGGAACTTCGGAATAATGTCGGTTGGCAAGATAGAAGCGTTCGATCATCATAAGGACAATTGGTCGACTTACGTGGATAGACTGGAGCAGTATTTTGTGGTGAATGACGTCAAGGAAGACCGCAAAGTAGCACTGTTAATAACAGCGTTGGGAGCAGAAAGCTATGATTTGTTGGTAACATTGTGCACACCTACCAAACCATCACAAAAAAAATATGGCGAGCTGGTGGAACTAATGTCTGATCATCTGGAACCAGGTAGGAGTATTTTAGCAGAGCGCTATAAGTTTCGTCAACGCAAGCAATCGGCGAACGAGTCTATTGCGGATTATATTGCGGACTTACAGAGGCTAAGTAAGTACTGTGATTTTGGAAACTGGTTGAATGACAGCTTGCGCGATCAACTCGTATGTGGATTGTATAATGAAAACATACGATTACGATTGTTTACAGAAAAAGATTTAAAATTTTCGAAAGCCAAACAGTTAGCAATGCAGATGGAGGCGGCGGAAAAGAACGCAGCGTTGATGCAAAGTGCAGGCCGATCATTGAGAACTGACGGGACAGCGCCATGTTTTGCGATCAACAGTGGCAAGAATCCTAATTGGAGGACGTCGGTACGAAACGATTATTCGAACAATTTCGAATTACCACGAAGGAAGATCAGTTACGAAGAAGCACTACCGATGCCGAACAGGCAGCGAAAAAGCAACAGCAGCGCAAGGCCGGGGACTTCGGGAGCAGCGAGTGGCGGCCGAGCGCGAGTAGGGCCGGACCAAGCGCGGTGTTCTGCGTGCGGCGGCATGCACGTGGCCCACTCATGCAAATTTCGGGTTTATGTTTGTCGTATTTGTAATCAAGAAGGGCACCTCAAGAAAATGTGTCCAAGTTATTGAAAATAACCGGGCAAAACTACATAGAGGAGGAGCACTCAGTAGAAGAAAATTATGACTTAGAGGTAAATCTTTCTTTCGTTAAAGAAAAGGGGTTTAGCAAATACAAACCGTATTTACTTAAATTAAATGTTAATGATCAGGACATTGAAATGGAAATAGACACAGGCAGCACTATTTCTTGCATTAGTTCGGAAGTTTTTGATAAGTATTTTTCTAACTGTAAATTAGTTCCAAGCAATCTAATATTAAAATACTATACAGGGGAAACAGCCCGCACATTAGGAAAATTAAGCCTTGTATTAAGTATAAAAATAAATCGATGTCATTAGATCTGTACGTTATAGCCAACGGCAAAACAAATTTACTAGGCAGACAGTGGCTCGAGGAATTAGGAATAAATATATGTGACAGATCTGAACTAGTGAATTTTGTTAAGGCGTCAAATGAATTTAACGTCTCCAATCTTAGTTCCAGATTTAAGAGTGTTTTTGCTGATGGGCTGGGGACGTATAACGGCGGGCTCGTGTCATTGCGGGTACGGCCGGACGCGCGGCCCGTGTACATACGCGCGCGTCCTCTGGCGTACGCACTGCGAGAGCCGGTCGAGCGTGAGCTGGTGCGGCTGGAGAGAGAAGGCATCATCACACCCGTCGAAACTTCCGAGTGGGCTACGCCCATCGTACCGGTGATCAAGTCTGACGGATCGATTCGCATATGTGGCGATTATAAGATAAGTCTTAACAAACATTTGGACGTGGACCGTTTTCCTTTGCCTAGGATCGAAGACTTGTTTGTTAGATTACATGGGGGACATAAATTTAGTAAAATAGATCTTTCTCAAGCTTATGCCCAATTAGTTCTAGATGATACAGCTAGGTATACGGTGATAAATACCCATAAAGGTTTATATAAATATAACCGATTGATTTATGGTTTATCTCAAGCCCAGGGATTTTTCAAAGAATCTTGAGCAGATGTTTGCAGACATGCCAAGAGTGGGGTGTTTCTGGATGACGTGATCATAACAGGTGAAGACGACCGTGAACATGTGGAAAACTTTATAAGGTATTTGAAAGGTTGGAAAGATACGGGTTAAAGATTAAAAAAGAGAAATGTTCTTTTCTTGCGGATTCAGTAACTTATTTAGGATATGTGGTGGATAAAGACGGACTGCATACCTGTCCTAAAAAAGTTAAAGATATTTTGAATGTAACTACGCCGAATAACGTTAGCGAATTACGTTCTTTTCTTGGTATGACCATGTACTATGCTAAATTTGTGAAGAACATCAGTACATTGTTGACACCTCTTTATGAGTTGTTAAAGAAAATATTAGGTTCGAGTGGAGCCAGAAGTGTGAAGACGCATTTAATGAGGTGAAGCGATTGTTGGCTTCCAGTAAAGTGCTGGCTCACTATTCGCCAGAGCTGCCGTTGGTCCTGACGACAGACGCGAGTAGCGTGGGCGTGGGCGCGGTCATCTCACACACGTGGCCGGATGGTACGGAGCGCCCGATCGCATACGCTTCTCGAGTGTTGAATAAAGCAGAAAAGTCGTATTCGCAGATAGAAAGAGAAGCGCTAGCGATTATCTACGGAGTTAAAAAATTTCACCAGTACTTGTACGGCCGAAAATTCGTTTTGAGGACAGATCACAAGCCTTTGGTGACTATATTTGGAGACAAGCCGGAATTCCAGTAATGGCGGCTAGCCGGATGCAAAGATGGGCTATCATATTAGGTGGATATCAATATGATATTGAGTATGTACACACCACGAAGAATGGGGCAGATGCGCTTTCACGTTTACCGCCACGCAGGGAAGATGAGCAGCAACAGGAAACGGAAATTACATATTTGAATTTCGTGCAAGGCTTTCTTCCGCGGACAAACCAAGATGTAAGGAAGGCAACGGAAAAAGATGGTATCTTAAAGAAAGTACTATATTTTATCAAAGCTGGCTGGCCACCAAATTGCCCAAACAAAGAATTGACACCATATTTTTCCAGAAGACATGAATTATACGTTGAGAGTGGTTGTATTATGTGGGGTTATCGAATTATAATTCCCGAAGACTTAAGGGCAGATATATTAAAAGAGTTGCATAGCAGTCACCAGGGCATTGTCAAAATGAAAAGTATAGCAAGAAGTTTTGTTTGGTGGCCCAACATAGATCAAGAGATAGAAATGATTAGTCGAGAGTGTTTTATATGTGCAGTTGAAGCTGCATCGCCACCCAGAGTGAAGCCACAACCTTGGCCATACCATTCTGAACCATGGAGTAGATTACACATGGACTTTTTGGGACCTTACGAAGGCAAAACTTTTTTAATTATAATAGATGCAACTACTAAATGGATTGAAGCCTTTCACATGGCAAGGACAACAGCAAACGCTGTGATTAAAGTATTGAGAGAAACATTCGCTAGATTTGGACTGCCTAAGGAGTTAGTGTCGGATAATGGACCACCGTTCACGAGTCAAGAAGTAGATAATTTCATGAAGTTAAATGGCATAGTACACACTTTTACAGCGCCGTATCATCCCGCGTCTAACGGAGCTGCCGAAGGGGCAGTAAAATTATGCAAGAGAGCTATTAAAAAGGCAGTAAGAGAAGGCTTAGACATAGAGGAAACTTTACAAACCTTCCTGCTCAATTATCGTAACTGTGAGCAAGGTACTACCGGGGAAACTCCAGCCATGTTACTGCAGAAGCGACCTCTGCGCTCGAGATTAGACTTGTTAAGAGCCACGAGGACAGTAGAAGCGAAAGTGCATGCTAGTCAGAAAAAACAAATAGAATCAGCTGGGGGAAGCCGACCTAAGCAAGTAGATGAAGGTGATCCAGTATGGATGCGCGAATTTAACGTGAGGGATAGATGGGTGCCTGGCACTATTTCCAAGGTAACGGGATCTCGAAATTTTGTAGTTACAAAGGAAAATGGTACCACATGCAATAGGCACTTGGATCAGTTAAAAAAAAGAGTCGTCTATTGTGTGCCGAATTCAGATTCGTCAGACGTTGAGCCGGAAGGGATCTCAGACAGGGAAACCGTATCGCCGGAACCGGGACCATCGCAGCCCGCTAGTACGACGGCGCCCGCACTGACACAAGCCCCAGTTCCGGAGCCGAAACGTATCAGGAGACCTCCTGTCCGTTATGGTTTCGAATTTGACTGAGATTGCTAAATTTTCGGTTTTAAGAGGCATTTAGTTATTGTTTAGTTTAAAGTAGTTCTTTGTTTAGTTCCTTACTTTTGTTTGTATTATTTAAGTTAGGTACAGTAAGTTAAGAGAGAGGGTGTTGTATATTAGTTGTCTATGAGAGTGTTTCATAGCAACCGTTGTTGATGATTATATTTCGTTTTACAAAGCATAGTATTTTATTTAGAAATGTATATTCAATGATGGTATCAAATGGATACACAATAATATGTGAAGCGGTTTCACCTCTCATGGATACCTTTTATTTGACAGATACATGTGATGCCATCTCAGTCTATTCGGACAAAACAAACAGAGACGGCACCACAGATATTTCTCACGTAAAATTAAGCTACGAATTTTGAAACAGGGGGTAAAAGTTGGTCCAAAACTAACTCTCAAGCAGCGTGTGTTATCTGTCGGGATCACTCACGGTCTTTGAGGGAGTGCGCCAGCTTGAATGGCTCCTTCCTGTCCCGGTAGAACTGCCTCAGCTGCTGAAGGAACGCGCGGTCTTCTGGAGTCTGCTCCTTTTCCTCGTCGTCGCTGTATTTTGGCGCGCCGTTGCGGAGAGACAGGCGGCGGGGCGTTTGCTGAAGAAGGAAATAGAAATTTGAAATAACCTAATCAACTTACATTTATTGATCAGGCGTTACTTGGCGAAGGTCTCTAGCAATCATGAACTTATAGCCCCCTCGCTGTCAGAGGAGAATGAATGTTTGCTTGTAATTGATTTCAGCGCCATCTATCGCACCACAGGATCACTTACCTCTGCGGGCGCCACCATCCCTCGCTGTCAGAGAAGCGCAAAGAGGGCGAGTACTTGCCAGATACGAAACTCCCTTTACTGAATGTTTAGCTCTTACTGATTTCAGTGTCATTTAGTTATCTATCACACCACAGGTGCACTTACCTACACGGGAGGGGGTGGGCGCCACCCCCACCCCCTCGCTGCTATCAGAGGAGCGCGAACAGGGGAGTGCTTTCCAGATACGAAGTTCTTTCACTGTAAGGCTGTCATGTATTACAGCATTATTTCAGTGGCACTCACCTCGGGGGGCGGGGGCGGGCGGCGCCCCCCTCGCTGTCGAGGAGCGCGAGGAGGGCGAGGGCGAGTGCTTGCTGGCGCGGCGCCGGCGCGGCCGCGCGGCCGCCCCTTCAGCTTCGGTGCCAGCTGGTTGCACACGAACTCGTGCCCCTCCAGCTCGGGGTACTCGAACGTGTCCTGGAAATGGCAACAAAAAGGTCATATGAGCGGTTTTTTTTTTAATTTCATGGGCACAATAGGGAATATTGCGCAAAACTGCGCAGGGGGGTCACTAGCACAAACCGTAAACAAACCGCCATGACAACGTCTGTTCTTTTAGTTATTTATAGGTAATAGTGTGTCGAGTTTGGGTCAATAAGTCTCCCCACGCACCTTGCAGTACAGTATCCTCGTGTTCTTGGTGGGCGCGGCGTACCCCCCCAGCGCTGCGACCAGGCGTCCCGCAGCCAGTCCCCCCCCTCTATCACACAGCCAGCCCCACGCACCTTGCAGTACAGTATCCTCGTGTTCTTGGTGGGCGCGGCGTACCCCCCCCCCAGCGCTGCAACCAGGCTGTCCCGCAGCCAGTCCCCCCCCTCTATCACACAGCCAGCCCCACGCACCTTGCAGTACAGTATCCTCGTGTTCTTGGTGGGCGCGGCGTACCCCCCCCCCCGCGCCAACCAGGCTGTCCCGCAGCCAGTCCCCCCCTCTATCACACAGCCAGCCCCACGCACCTTGCAGTACAGTATCCTCGTGTTCTTGGTGGGCGCGGCGTACCCCCAACGCTGCGACCAGGCTGTCCCGCAGCCAGTCCCCCCCCTCTATCACAGCAGCCCCACGCACCTTGCAGTACAGTATCCTCGTGTTCTTGGTGGGCGCGGCGTACCCCCCCAGCGCTGCGACCAGGCTGTCCCGCAGCCAGTCCCCCCCCTCTATCACACAGCCAGCCCCACGCACCTTGCAGTACAGTATCCTCGTGTTCTTGGTGGCGCGGCGTACCCCCCCCCCCCAGCGCTGCAACCAGGCTGTCCCGCAGCCAGTCCCCCCTCTATCACACAGCCAGCCCCACGCACCTTGCAGTACAGTATCCTCGTGTTCTTGGTGGGCGCGGCGTACCCCCCCAGCGCTGCGACCAGGCTGTCCCGCAGCCAGTCCCCCCCCCCTCTATCACACAGCCAGCCCCACGCACCTTGCAGTACAGTATCCTCGTGTTCTTGGTGGGCGCGGCGTACCCCCCCAGCGCTGCGACCAGGCTGTCCCGCAGCCAGTCCCCCCCCCCCTCTATCACACAGCCAGCCCCACGCACCTTGCAGTACAGTATCCTCGTGTTCTTGGTGGGCGCGGCGTACCCCCCCAGCGCTGCGACCAGGCTGTCCGCAGCCAGTCACCCCCCTCTATCACACAGCCAGCCCCACGCACCTTGCAGTACAGTATCCTCGTGTTCTTGGTGGGCGCGGCGTACCCCCCCAGCGCTGCGACCAGGCTGTCCCGCAGCCAGTCACCCTGGATGCCCTCGAGCCGCGACAGCAGCGCCCGGTAGCGGCAGTAGCGAGGGTAGGAGAACACCACCACGCCGGGGCTGTCCACGTCCTCGTCTGAAACAAGAAAGGTCATGAGTGGGACTATACTTTTTTTTTTATTCGACTGGACCATAAACATCTGCAACACCAGAGTTATTGCAGACGCGTTGCCAACCTAGAGGTCTAAGATGGGATACCTCACGTGCCAGTAATTTCACCGGCTGTCTTACTCTCCACGCCGAAACACAACAGTGCAAGCACTGCTGCTTCACGGCAGGATTAGCGAGCAAGATGGTGGTAGCAATCCGGGCGGACCTTGCACAAGGTCCTACCACCTGGGAAGTACCACTTGGGAGCATACTCTAACGACCAAACTAGGTACACTTGGTGGGTTTAAGTAGAGAAGGTCTGAAGATTGCTTTTTGGAGTCTCTTTGTATTTTTTATTTCAACTCCAAGTTTTGTTACTTTTACGGTCATCCCATAAAATCCATATTGAAAATACAAACTGAAACATAGATGCACAGATAAACCAGAAAAAGAGACCAGCGCTGGAAATCGAACCCACAACAACTGGCAACTAACTGTGTGAACAAGCTGAGATATGTGTTGCATAGGAGAAATTTGTGTCTGTACTCCTGTCCAGTTGTAGTGTAGGGGTATAGCACGCAGCACGGAAACTGAGGACCTGGGTTCGATTCCCAGCGCTGGTCTCTTTTTCTGGGTTTTCTGTGCATTAGAGATGGGTAAATCCGGATCTGAAGATCCAAAAGAGTCAGATCCTCAAGCGGATCCGAATCCCTTAATGACTCCTTTCAAATCTTATCGACTCCGGAGGTACTAACTCCGACCAAGTCCGGCCGGATCGAGCGGCTCGTGATCGCCGTCACACTCACTCGCTCCGCTTTCACTCTCGGCTGGATCGGATCGGATCTTATTACGTTTGGTCGGGCGCTGAGTGAGCCGGTATACCTACCGAACCGAGCCGGGCCGGATCGGCCATAGATAAATTAATAATCGCTCGAAAGAACCGGAGTCAATAAAGGAGTCTGATTCAATAAGCGGATTCGGTACCGACACCGGAGCTGGATCTAGTGAGTCAGATCACTTCGCGGAGTTGAGATTACCCATGTCTACTGCATAAATATGTTTCAGTTGTATTTTCGATATGGTCTGAAGACTTAACCTCGTTGAGTTTCTTGCCGGATTCTTCTCGACAGAGGTTTTCCGAAACGGTGATAGTTTTTTTTGTCATTCATAAGTCTTTGTTATAGCCTAAATTGAATAAAGATACTTTGACTTTACATTGCCAGCATCTCTAAAGTAAGCAAAAAATCGTTTTCACACCTCTCCTTCAGAAAAGTAACTTTTCCTCCCTGACGAGAGGGAGCAAAGTGCAACTTTTCTGTTCAAGGCTTTTCTAAGTGTTTTATTGCAAATGTCATTTTTTTTAAATTGATAATTGTAAAGCTATGCCATTTTCTATGCTGGCTGTTCTTTAATAATGATGAAAAGTTGTATGAGCCACTCGGGAGCAAAATTATTTTCATCTTGGGCGTTAACACTTGAATCCCTCATTACGCTCAGGATTCTACTTTGCAGAATCCTTCGCTACATTCTGGATTCAATGTACCTACACCCTCGCCGTTAATACACCATTTTGCTCCCTTGTGACACAAATAACTATTTCATTCGTCTATTGCGCTTCTACTAATTCCCGCTACCTACTACTGACGAATTACCCAGTACTGGCGCCCTCTCCACCGTCAGCACTTAGCGCCGTTTCTTGTACTTCAATTGTTATTAAAATTACATATTCCATAACCGTTGCAGAGTTCCTTCTATGGAGACGATCCTGGCTGGACCACCACATCTTAAAGGGCACTAATATTGAGAGTAGACAGCAGCACTCTATATTGCCAAACTACGAACTGTATATACCCCAGCTCCGCGGTGTGGAAGGACGGAGACCACACACTAAGGGCTGTTTCACCACATCATTGATTAGTGTTAACTGAAGGTTAAATGTGATGCCGTCTCTATTTGTTTGTTCGAATAGACGGAGGCGGCATCACATTTAACCGTGTTAAAACTAATCAATGGATGGTGAAACAGTCCCTAAATATTTTCCCAAAAAAGTCGGTATGAAAGTTCACTACTGATTCCCAACAGGCAAGTGTGTCACCAGCCGGTGGCCCATGAGGGGCAAGTTGATTGCTGAGAAAAATATGAAATACTTTTATTTGGCCTGTTATTTTTCTAACGATACAAATTTATTCAATTAAAGAAGAGAAAGAGGAAAGAGAGAGAGGGAGTATGAATTGTAGGTAAAGCCGAGAGCACATGAAGCCTTACATCAACGGCCATTTAATTTGGTTGCTTTACATTAGGCAATTTTTGGAACCTATAGAGGGGGGGGGGGCTGCTGTTTTACCCTACTAAACGATTTTACGCAATCGACAATCGATGTTGCACTTCGTGCGCGTGGGAAGCGTTTTTTTTGCTCACTGTTCGGTATTAATTCGAAAAAGACCTGGCAACCCCGGTAGTGACTCATTGTTGTCGCATGGTATCCATTACCAGCTCCCCACTACTCACTGATGGCGCTCTCTTTCCCGCTCCACGTCGCTAAAGTCGAGCCGTGCGCGGTGCAGCGGCTGCGTGCGGCGCGGCTGCGCGGGGGTGCGCACGCGCCGCGCCACACGGCGCGCAGCCCCCACTCCCACGAGGCGCCGGCGCACAGCCACGACAGCAGGTCTGACGCCCGGAGCACCACCTTGTCGTTTATTGCTAGAACCTCGTCCTGGAAAGAGAAGAAGCTTGGTGAGTCGAAAGCAGGGCTGGCAGCATAACGTCGTGTACGCGGTTCCCGGGCACCATGCCGCAGATGATAGCGACGTCGGGACGGTGACTCAACGGGTCACGCCGTTTTGTCACCAATTAGTTTTAAATAATATTGATTATAAATATGTATGTTAGTCTGTAAGGTATTTATTGTATGGGCCAAGTTGCCCGAAATAAATGAATTGATTTATTTATTTATAACCTAACCAGCAAAAATTTAGCAAACCCCCGACTTTGTCTCTTCAAAGTTCAATATCTCAAAAACGGCTGAACCGATTTTGATTAAACATGTCTAAGAATCATCGCTAGAAAACGTGATTTCAAATAAAAAAACCGCATTCAAATCGGTCCACCAGTTTAAGAGCTACGGTGCCACACACAGATACACATAGCGGTCTTTGTCACTTCTAAGTTCAATATCTCAAAAACGGCTGAACCGATTTTGATGATACAGGTCTAAGAATCATCGCTAGAAAACGTGATTTCAAGTTAAAAAAACCGCATTCAAATCGGTCCACCAGTTTAAGAGCTACGGTGCCACACACAGATACACATAACGGTCTTTGTCACTTCAAAGTTCAATATCTCAAAAACGGCTGAACCGATTTTGATTAAACATGTCTAATAATCATCGCTAGAAAACGTGATTTCAAATTAAAAAACCGCATTCAAATCGGTCCACCAGTTTAAGAGCTACGGTGCCACACACATACACGCATAGCGGTCAAACTCATAACACCCCTCTTTTAGCGTCGGGGGTTAAAAATAGACTTCACGGGTCACGCAAGTAGGTATCAGTAGTAATAAAGCGTCGTAGTCAAGTTCTCTAACTATGGGCATTATTCAATACGTGTATTTCAACTAACGCGTTTTTTCAGTTCCGCTCCCACAGAAGCGTACCGTAACCGTAGATTAAGTAAAACTAATTAACAATAAGCCGTATTGCTGAGCCAGCAGTGGGCTGCATTTTATATGGTGCGGAAGGGGTAATTGAATAAAGCACACAGGCTTCTCAGTGGAGAGGGCACAGCAGGCCCGGCCTTTAAACATAAACGTTACAAACTACCATCCTTTAGCACTAATATTATAAACGCGAAAGTTTGTATGAATGTGTGTATGTAGGGGTGTTATTACTCTTTCACGCGATAACTACTGAATAGATTTTAATATAACTTACAAGGGTGTGAGTTTGAACGTGATCCAAAATTAGTATTTCTTGTTATTAATGCGGACAATATACATCATACATAATATATACAACATGTATGTATATTAGAACAACATTTAATTTTTGTCTACTTTCATCCCGATATTTCTAAAACAGGATCGCAATAAAAATACTGAAATCTCAAAGCTGGTTTTAGCTATATACATACTTAAATACATTACACGTCCCGAGAGCAAACATTCGTATTACTCGTACAAATATCTGCCCCGACTAAGGATCGAACCCAGGACCTCACGCTTCAGTCAGGATTATACTTAACGCCTGTTGCAAATACGCCGCAACACTTAACTAAAAACTTTGCTAATGAAAACAAGCAGGAGTCTATTTTAAACATGCTTTATGGTAGTCTACTAGGGTCGCTTACTATTTCTGGTGTAACAATAAGACTAACCCCCTTATTCATAAACTAACAAGCCTATGTTAACTAACAAATGCTTTGTCCCTTTCTAACAAATACAAAATGTCGAAGTGACAAGACAGGAAAACGATTTTAGCGGCATTTTAACTAAAATAGGTTTGATTGTCGTTTATAAAAAGGGGGTAAGACTTTGTATTGTATTGTCTGACAGGGGTTGCCCCCCCCCCCTCCCTCCACAAAGTGTCTGCAATGAAGGATGTGATTTCTAATGAAGTCTAAATTGGTTTATACTATGACGAAAGTAGAGTTGAAATTTTATCATGTTTGATACCATTTGATACGTAAGTAATATTTCCAAAAAGCGCTGAATATCAACCAAAACTTCATAGTTATTGTATATTCACCTATGATGAGTTCTGTGACACTTGAATTTCCGAATTACGCATACTATGTTCGTAAAATATTTTTTAAAAATAATTTATTTATTTTGAAGCAAAATAATACAAAAAAAATGTAAAACTGTACTTTTTTAAAAAATATTAGAATATCAGTGTCCATTAAATAGACTCCATGGAATACGATAGAAGAATATTAATTTTTTTAATGACGCAATGTGTGAATCGGACAGAGTAGTGACGTGCACAACATTATCGGCAATTGGCTAAGTAAAGTTTTTTGGAGAGGCGCTAATTATATTTTTTTTCGATAGTCGACGTCTTAATAATCGAGGAACTGCAGCTCTTTTATTTTTATTTCCTCTTATTAATTAGAAATATTTTTTTAAGTGGTCGATATGACGTTTGTGAGATTGAAATTGCAGAACCGTTGAGGGCTTAGTACTTAGTAGAAACAGTAAAAAAAAAAACAAGTCAACTGTCACTGCTGTCACTGTCAAGTAGAATCTAACCTAAAACCGTTTTATTTACTTTGCGATTTGGTGCGTGCGATCAGTGTTTTTTGGATAATTTTTAAAGACCTCTCAGCACAAACTCAGTACTTTAAAATTTGCCGCATTTCTCCACGACCTTTGCATGATAATTGGACCACGATTGGATAGTTTCGACGACTATTTTGGCTCTGCTTCTTCGACAACGCTATCTTGCAGTCTCGACGACACTTGGCTTGATATTTGGACTGCCTTACGAGTAAATTCGAATCACAGTATCCCTACAATGGATTCAGACGACTCCGACAGTATTCGAGTTGAAATGGAGCATTACAGAAATGTTCTCTAATGCTTTGTACGTTGGTCTATGAAATACAGACGAGATTTTCAGAATTCTGCGTATTTATGCATCCTAGTCTTTACAAGCGACTTGGTGCAAGTCAGCTTCATCTTCCACTGCAAGTTGCTCATCAACAACATGATTATACGAACCCTCTAGCCTTCAACATCAAACACAGCAAAGGAGAACATAACAGAAGGGAGAGATATCGTGTTTTTTTACCAAAACAATAAAAGGACATGGTCTCAGTAAGAGTCATGCTATACATTAAAATATTTATGCACAAATGGGTTTATATTCTTTATTTCAAAGTGTATTGAAGGAAGAGTTTCTGCTAAATCATTTACAGAATGAAGTGGCTTTGTGTGGCTACTAAAAAGGGGGTGATTCCATATAAAGTCATAGTGACCTTGAGGTTACATGTGAAATGCGTGATTTGAAGATTAAAAGAATCCGTATTTTTGAAGTGTCTCTGTTATTAACCATAACCACATAAAATTATGTAGACAAAGCTGTCTTATTGCATGTGTTTTAGATAGTTTTAGTTAATTTGCAGAGTAATATAATAAAAATGCAATAATTTATATTGTTTTATTTCATAAATACACAAATTATCATAAAAACATTTAGCATAAACATATGTCTCAAAAGACCTGATTTATTGGAACATGTATATAATATTCCTGGCAAAGGGTAATTTAAAAACAAGTCGTATTTTTAATAAATTAAATATTGTGCCATCCCCATAAAGGCATTAGAAGTACTACTAAGAAATACAAGGAAATATAACACAAATATTATTAGGTCACTATGTGTTAAAACGGGATTTTAGTTTACTTTTGCATCAAAAGATGTCACTATCTCGTCTCAGGAAAAGCTGAATCGCGCTGTAAAGATTTTCCGGCAGGCTATAAAAGGGCTGTCAATCATATTAAACTTTTCATGTCCTAAGCAACCATGGTTTGATTAACTTGTGTGTTATATGTGTAAACAATATGCGTACCATTGATCATAAGTTATAACAAAACCGTGGTGATTTACTTGTATTTTTAGTACTTGTACTTGTGACAGTGACCCTAGATTGTATTGTTTGTTCTACCAGTTGAACTGGATGTGTGTATATATACTAGCTTTTGCCCGCGCTTCGCCCGCGTGGAATTCGGTTGTTCCGCGCTGTTCTCTCGGGAACTGTTTATTTTTTCCAGGATAAAAAGTAGCCTATATCACTCTGTGGCCCATAAACAATCTCTATGCCAAAATCACGTCGATCCGTCGCTCCAATGCGACGTGAAAGACGGAGAAACATACAAACACATACACTTTCGCATTTATAATATTAGTATGGATATATATGGCATTCAACCGTTTTATTTTGTCTGACTCTAATACATACATGACCGGGAATCGAACCTAATCAAAATCTCTGTGAGCAATGTTACAAATTCTGCACATTTTTTCGTTATTTTTGATGATGTAAATCATAAGTGAAAAGAAACATATTTACAAGATTTTATTCGACTTGCAATGTACGAGTATGTATGTATTATAATTATAAACCAAAATGAGAATACAAATTTAAAGTACCATTAGCTTAGCACAGCAGTACTTATACTGATTACAGATTAGATGACAATGCAAGACAAGTATAGTCAACAAAAGTATTGTGAGGAAAAATAAAAGCTTACACAAATAAAAACCAAAAATGATATTATTAAGAAAAAAATTTTGCTGACTGTACTTTTTATCGACTGTACTTGCATTGTCAACTAAAAATACATTTCTGTATTAAGAGATTGTCATGTTCAAAATTACATTTCCGTGCTAAATCTTAAATCTATTCTATTCTCTTCCATTAACCATTGAGGAGTTTTGTGGTACTTCTATGCCTCTTTTTTTATGGAAAAATGCATGTCCTTGGGAAAAACAGGTTATGCTCCTTCACTGGCTTTTTCTTGCAACCAAAATAAAAACACCAATGTGTGTTTACATCCACCTGAAAAAAAGATCAAAATTATTATAAATCTTTACTTATATTTAATATTATAAACGTGAAAGGAACTCTGTCTGTCTATCTGTTAACTTTTCATGCTTCAACCGCTGAACTGATTTAGCCGAAATTCATTATGTAGGTAGTTGGAGTCCCGAGGAAGAACATAGGCTACTTTTTATCTCACAGTTTTATCCCGAAAAAATACATAGTACTTGCAGGAAAGCAATAAGCGAATTCTTCCTAGACAGAGTCGCGGGCAACAGCTAGTTATAATATAATGTTTCACTAACCACAGAAATTTTACTCTATCATAATATTTACCAGCCAATGCAGAACAACATCACCTGTCGCATCAATCACATTGTCAGTTGATATCTAAGTAAATGGTCACAATATAGGTAATAATTATGTTTTTGTTATTCTGTGCTCTCAAACAACTTTGGTCCGGCAACATATTCAACTTTTGATGCCCTAAAATGTAATGTAAAAAAAATAGACAAGAAACTGTATTGATATACTTTTGTACTTACGTTCATCCATTTTACCGGTGCGGACAAGAGTGCTTTATCTCCTTTGATTTCGGCAACATTGCATACTTATCACTGGTGTCAAAATATTCTAGACTCATAGCCATGTGTGGCAAGTTCCTTGAATCTGCTCGCACAAATTCACTCATTTCGTATTGAAAACTGAAGCCGCTAAAATAGAAAATATGGTCCAAAAGTCAAGCCACGTATCGTCGAGACTGCAAGATAGCGTTGTCGAAGAAGCAGAGCCAAAATAGTCTTCGAAACTATCCAATCGTGGTCCAATTATCATGCAAAGGTCGTGGAGAAATGCGGCAAATTTTAAAGTACTGAGTTTGTGCTGAGAGGTCTTTAAAAATTATCCAAAAAACACTGATCGCACCAAATCGCAAAGTAAATAAAACGGTTTTAGGTTAGATTCTACTTGACAGTGACAGCAGTGACAGTTGACTTCGTTTTTTTTTTTTTAGTGTTTCTACTAAGTACTAAGCCCTCAACGGTTCTGCAATTTCAATCTCACAAACGTCATATCGACCACTTAAAAAATATTTCTAATTAATAAGAGGAAATAAAAATAAAAGAGCTGCAGTTCCTCGATTATTAAGACATCGACTATCGAAGAAAAATATATTTAGCACCTCTTCAAAAAACTTTACTTAGCCAATTGCCGCGGTGCATTATTCGATGACAATGAACAATAAGATATTTTAATTTTTAAACAAAACTTGCAAGACTGTAAACGCGGCAACAACACTTCAGCATCATTTATGGCTTACAAAATGCTGAAGTTGCTGGAGGATACGTGCCAACATGTAACTGGCAAAAACTGGGCGAAATTGGTTGAAAAAACAAAAATATTATACTCTACAGAACTGTGAGCGTTTCGTTCGGATAGTCAGGTTGCAAGATGAATTGAACATCAATGTCGCCGATATAATAATTCAGATACCACACATTCTAACAGTAGTAATGAGGGTGCAATTTCTTCTGAAACTGGTGAATAAAGATATATTTGTATTTTTTGTTTTATTTAAACATATTAATTAGCACATACAATTAGGTTTATATTTTATTTGTTTGCCGACCATACTTTTCTATGAAAACTGCACGCTGATAGATAACGATATCTGTTAGCTGATGTAACCAGACTTTACACGTTCCACGCGAATGAAGCCGTGGGCGGAAAACTGTATATTTTTTTTTTAAAATATAATGCAACTTCTCCAAAAATAGGCACTAATATCTCTTAGAAAAATCGATAGTTCACGCTATAAATGGTAGATACCATCAGCCAAATAAGTGGTCTATCAATTTTTAAACAAGTTCCTATCAAATGAATATGTCGCTAAAGTCGAACTTTCAAGTTGACAGATAAGTCTATTGGCATTCTTATTTTGTGACATGCAAACGATTATCAACTTTATGGTGGTTGACCATATATTTGGCTGATGGTACATCTCTAAAACTGTCAAACTCGAAACGTCACAGAACTCATCATAGGTGAAAAATACAATAGGAATTGTTCTTACCTGTGTTGGTTCTTTACATTAAAAAACTTTCAACGTTTATGACGAAGGTTTGACTCGACTGGGATCTGGCTATAGTAATGGTTTACACGTGCGGAGCCGCGTGTATTATACCTCTCCATCCAAACCATCCATTTGTTCAAACACGATTCAAATGACACATGATGATATTGATGATTATGTAACTTTGTAAGGCGGTAACTTAATTTTTTATTTTTTTCCAACAGAGTTGCTTGAAATAATGAAATCACATTAAAACTGCTGATTGTTCTAATATTTGAACTCAAATTCGCTAGCAAATTGTTAAGTCACCGCGTATGCGTAGGCACAGTGTTAATGAGGGCTATCGTTTTTTCACTCACTAGATGGCGCACTGTTGCGTGAGGTTTTTAAGTATGGCTTTCAAAGTCTGTTATTACGGGCGTGAAAACAATGTTTAGATTAAAATCATATTTAACACACCTTAAAACCGTACCATAAAAATATCGAGCATGCCACAGTGTTGCATAGTCCCCGTTTTGTTTCGAAAAAAGGAAGAACAAAGGTTTCCGAAAGACAAAACTGTCTCAAAACACAGACATTCATTGCCCCGGAACGCATATTTGCCATAATTAATTTCAGATATTGCAAAATATTCACAAAATTATTCTTATTATAAATAAACCCGCGTAGCTCACCCAAAAACTATGAGATTTGACATTTCGGAGACCTCACGCTACACTAGCGCCTCTAGTGGCGAATTCATACGCGATAGCCCTCATTGCTAGAGATGAGGGTTAAATAAACGAACTTATTATTAATTTGCCAGATTGTTCGTTACAGTCGGAAAGTGACACTCCAAGTGTTGAATATATTATATTTTAAAATTGAAATAAGACTTTCAGTTCGATAGCGTAACGTTTAAACCAACAAAATGTTATTGACACGTTTAGCACTATGTACATGGTAGAGTATCGACAGTTTGCGTAACAGTAGGAGGGACTCTTGTCAGTTTGGCATCTGTCATTTGAATCATGCTAGAAAAAACAGAACATTGTAAGATAAGTAGGATGTTTTAAAAGCAAGGGTGAAAGCCATAAAAAAGTAGGATGTTTGCTTTTGAACGATTCCTGGTCCAGTTGACTTTGAGAACCCCTGGGTTCAGCCTACTGCGTCTAGTCCGCTGTGGGCGACCCTGCGAAATTAGCGGGGGGGGGGGGGGAGTGGAGGAGCAGGGACGCACTCCGACAAACAACTAGTCTAGAGCGCCCGGCGTCGCTTCCACAGTGCCTTAACTAATTTAAAACTTACACTAGCTTTATATTTGGTCTTGCAGAAAAATGAAAACTGGACAAGTGTGAGTCGCCTCAGCATTCCGTGCTTAAGCAGCGACACTAGTGACATCCTTCGGCGACATCTTAGTTTTTTTAGCCCTCATCGAGAAACTTTACATAATCCATTCCATTTTTTAATACTTTTTGATGTTTCTCTGAAAATGGCAGCTTAAAAGTGATATTTATTTATATATTTAGAATGGGCTAATCATCAACTTTCATTCAATACCCATATTTTACAATTAAAAAAATCTTGAACATGAAACTACCGTGAGACTCGCTCATATTAAATGGAGCTCCAGTGAGCTAAACTCTGTTTAAGACGTGAGTTATCCGTTATAATAACATTTAATAAAAAAAATCTATCTCCATATTTTTTTTCACGGACGCCATTTTGATTTATTATGTTCCTCTATATCACTGAGACAGTTTTAACGAATCTAATGATACTTTATAGCTGCTACAGAGACTACAAAAGAAGTAGGGACACTTACATACGCCAAGCAATCGGCAATCGGGTAAAAACGACATCTCCCTCCCCCGAAATCCGCCCCTGGCCGCATTCTAAATGAAGGGGAGCGAACTAAAATTGCTTTCAAATAAGTAGCCAACCCGCGCACTAATTCTACAGAGCGAGGCGATGCCAACGCGATATCGCCGCGATATTACCGTGCTTGCAAGAGACAATATGCACGCATTGCTTTTATTTGTCCAAACATATATTTTATTTACTAGCTTTTGCCTGCGGTTATCGCGCGCTGTGCCCTCGGGAACTGAGCATTTTTCCGGGATAAAAAGTAGCCTGTCACTCTCTGACCCATAAACTATATCTATGCCAAAAATCACGTCGATCCGTCGCTCCGTTTCGACGTGAAAGACGGACAAACATACAAACACACTTTCGCATTTATAATATATTAGTATGGATTGTTAAAACGAGTTCACACATATTTTTTATCCGAAGAATTATCAAGTGTCAATGGGGGGGGGGGGGTTTATGTCTCTGTCTGGGAGATACTTTGAGACCCCGTGAATAAAATAATACATTTTCATCCCGGAAAATTTTCATTTTGGTTTATTGTACTGTACCCATTGTGCAACCCCTATTTTACATGAAACACATAACATAACATCTAGTTCATAAAACTAATATAAGTAAACTCAACATAGCGACACTTAAGGGACTGAGCACTTTTCGACGTTATAGAGAATGGTCGTTAAATGAAATAGAAATAGAAATAGAAGACATTTATTCACGTCACAGACACACAAATACAACCAAACTAAAAAACAACACAGCAAACACAAATAAAACAAAAAAAAAAAATACAAAATTAAAATATATGATTAAAAATAAATGGAAAGAATTTTCATTGATACGCAAAGATTTTCGTTTAGCAACTGTAAGCAACTGTGAATACTTCGATTATGATAACGTGTTGCAACTTGTCAAAAGTGTAGTAACCGAGGTACCTAAGCACTTGCAAGTTTTTTATACATAAACCAAGGACAAAATTTCTTAGAACCCCGGGATCTTCAGTCGCTGTAAACACGTGCTAGATAATAAAACATCAAAACAGCAAACGAACGAATGCTCACAGCTGTAGTTTTTATCAATTTTGCCATATCGTTCTTAAATAGAGTGAGCGTGGCGCTATGTAGAGTATATTATTGTATCGAAAACATAGTAAACCAACCATTGTCAAGCAATCGCGACGTTTTAACGAGATTGTCGTTAAATCGAGTGACGTTATGAAGAGTTTACACTTATATTGTGCTGTAACAACTGTATACATATTTACAAAAGGTAAATGAGATCAGAGGTATGCACAAGGTTGATATACATACGTATATAATGATACGCATAGTTTTATTTATTTCAACAACTATTTCGTCAGAATAATCCTAACTGACATTAGAAATGCGAAAATAACTGTCCGACTGTTACTTTTTCATGATGAAACGATTTAGCTGAAAGGTATGGATAAATTCGACATTAGGATACGCAACAGATCCTGAAATGCGCGCTTTTTGTACTCTGAATCATCGTCATCATCATCTCAGCCGTAGGACGTCCACTGTTGGTCATAGGCCTCCTCTCAGAACAAGAGGGCTTGGGCCATAGTTCCCACGCGGGCCCAGTGCGGATTGGCAACTTCACACACACACACCATTGAATTGCTTCGCAGATTTGTGCAGGTTTCCTCACGATGTTTTCCTTCACCGCAAAGCTCGTGGTAAATTTCAAATGTAATTCCGCACATGAATTTCGAAAAACTCGAGCTTCGGTTAGAAGCGCCGTGCATCCACTGTGAACCCGCGATTTCCACCAGTACCCTTAGTGTAAGTTTCCGGCTACAAAATACGCCTCGATCGCGTTCGCGTTAAAATCTCAATTTGTATGGAAACAAGAATAGCGCCTCTAGCGGAACGTTTGCGCAACAACTTTTGTGAGTGTAGGTTTGCTACGTAAACTATTTCGTCCGCGTATCGTAACGAAAACGTGACGCCGCACCGTGGACATGTGGCGGCTACGGATCGACGATCGAGCGCTCGATTTACATCTTCGAATAGCAAACGAATGTTTTGTGAAAACGCCACACTAGAGGCACAGTACCCTTAGTGTAAGTTATCGGTTACAAAATACGTCTCGATCGCGTTCGCGTTAAAATCTCAATTTATATGGAAACACGAACAGCGCCTCTAGTGGAACGTTGTGTTCCATACAAATTGAGATTTTAATGCGAACGCGATCGAGACGTATTTTGTAACCGAAAACTTACACTAAGGGCACAGGTCATCAGTCTTGTTACTCTTGTTCGTTGACGTCCTACGCTGCCGATCCTAGGTCTCCATTCGAGAACTTTTCGGCTCCAACAGCCATCTCCGTGCTATATGGCCTGCCCATTGCCACTTCAACGAGCTAATTCGCTTGGCTATGTCGGTGACTCTCGTTCTTCTACGTATCTCCTCATTTCTGATTCGATCCCGTAGTGCAGGGTTTCTCAAACTTATGGCTCCACGTACCCCTGTTAAAGTTTCTAGACTCATAGCGAACCCCCCCCCCCCCCAAATAAAGTAATAAAATTGACTGTTGGAGAAACTAAAAATAACAAATACTAAAAGAAGACTCCAAAAACCAATCTTAATCATCTTGCTAGTCTTGCAGCCTGGTGGTTTTTGGAGTCGCGTAAACCTTGTCGCGAACCCCCTACCGTCGAATAGCGAACCCCTAGGGGTTCGCGTACCCCACTTTGAGTAACCCTGCCGTAGTGAAACCCCGAGCATAGCTCTCTCCATAGCCCTCTTTTACTATTACTTATTCTGTGCTATGGTTCCTCAAATTTGTTCTCTTACTAATCAGAATACGACTCCCAATTTACGTTAGGCGTTTTGGTGCGTCCCGGTTATTCTCTTCCGATACGTCAGTTTCTGTCATACAATCATACAAACGTTTCTAGCTTCGCTTTTCTTCATATTCTCCGTTAAAAAACAACTTAGAAAAGTTGATTTATCTGATGTCCGGATGGCTCAGTGGTTAGAGAACCTGACTGCGAAGCTGTCCCGGGTTCAATCCCCGGTCGGGACTTTAAGAAATTTGTATGAAAAATTTGTTTGTTCTCGACTTTTGTGTGTTTAATATGTGTTTAAATATACATCTCTATTTAAGTATGTTTATCCGTTGCCTAGTGAAGCTTTGCTTACTTTGGAACTAGGTCAATTAGTGTCAAGTGCCCTGTGACTGAAATATCCCGCGGAATCTATAAATAAAACCTATCCTTTGTCCTTTCCAAGGCCTCAAACTTGCACACCAAATTTAATCTAAAACAGTTCAGCAGTTTCAACGTGACACTAACAGGCAGACATTCGTATTCACAATATTAATAGTATCAAGGAATCCTCGAATTAAAAAAAACCCTACTGAACCCTCCGCCTAACTCGGTCCCGCGCACCCCGATTTCTGTTTACAATTAAACTTAGCATACAGACACAGTGCGCTGGTGTGCACGCAAACATTGACGACCCAGGGTTACCACTACATAGATTTAGGAATTAAAGGTCTCTTCACATTACAGGCCGTGGTGGCCGAGTGGTTTGAACTATGGCCTCTCTAGCAGAGGATCGTGGGTTTAAACCCCGGCTCGCACGTCTGAGTTTTTATAAATTCATGTATAAGGTATAAGTTTGACCGCTATGTGTATTTGTCTGTGGTATATAGATACCACTGCTATAGAGCTGGTATCATGGCTGCCGTATGGACCGAATTTGAAGCGGCATTTTAATTGAGATAAGTCGTAACTAAGTTTTATTAAAAAAAATAAGATATTGAGCTTGTATCTTCAATTAAATCTGCCCTTTATTCTATTTCCGAAGGTTGGCTGGAAGAAATCGCTGTGATAAGGTCGCCCATCGCTAATACTGTTTTTTTCAACGAAAATAAAATATAGAGTCATTTTAACAACTCAAATTTAACATTATGATAGGTTTTTTGGAGTTTTTTTGTATTTTTTATTTAAACTGCAAATTTGTTACTTTTACGGGTATCCCGTGAAACCATATCGAAAATACAAACTAAGACATAGTAGAAATAAGCAACTTGACATATGTATGCATAGGAAAAATTCGTGTCTAGATTCCTGTCCAGCGGTGGTGTCGGGGTTATAGCACGCACGCCACGCAGCACGGATTGCTGAGGACTGGGTTCGATTCCCAGCGCTGGTCTCTTTTTCTGGTTTTTCTGTGCATCCATGTCTCAGTTTGTATTATCGATAAAATTTAACAATATTCTTGAAGCAATTACATTCAAATAACATTTTAAATATGACAAATATATAATCACACACATTAAACAAAATTCCGAGATCATTATAAAAACTCCATTTATTTTCCTCATATGTAAAATCTTGACAAAAAAAATGTAAATTTATGCAAAACATTTATTTTGGAAATGGCGATTTGGCACAGCCCTGGCTACAAGTGCGCGTGTGTGGGTACGGACAAGGTGAACGTAGAGGCTGCTGTTTTTTATGAAGGATTAAAATTCGGGTCAAATTATTGTTGCTCGACTGCGCGGAGGTTGGTTCCTTGTTTCGTGTTGACGTGGACAGTTTCGTTTTCAATCCATCAATGAACTAACAAGTGATGTCGAAATGACGTACGCGATCAATTGTTTGATGATTTAATAATTGATTGAGTTATTGTAATTAAGATGTGACATGAGAAATGATAATGATTTGAGATTATTGAATTATGCCCTTACAGGGTTCACGTTAAAAGTACTTAACTGTGTTTATTGTAAGATCATAAAATAATAAATAACTTATCTATATAATAAAATAGACACCCACTCACTCAATAGATATCGACTCTATCTTGGTAAAATAATATTATTTCTTACCGTTGGGTCTTGTCTCAAGAGAATTTATTTTTTCACTTCATTCTAACGCCGAACTTCTTAAGCGCTTGCGATTTCCATCAAAATTTTAAATTTAGAGAAAGTAAAAATATCTGAACACATAAACAACCACAAAAAATGAGCATAAAACAAAGAACTTTCTGTCAAAAATTACATTTTTATGAAACTAATTTTAATTGTATTGTATCGTTACAGGATATGCCGTTAATTGATTACAAGTGCAGCTAATATGCAAGATTCATATATATACTAAAACCATTATTTTCCATTAAATTACAAAATTAAACTGATTAGAACCGTTTAATTTTATAATTTATTCAGATATATCTCACGAGAGCTTAAGTATTATTATTAACCTTTCTAGTGTACCAAATCGATATTTAAAAAAAAAAATCATAACAGAACTTTAATTCGTTGGTAACAAAAACGGCATCACCCCGTAGCATCACATGTGACACACTCACACAGGCGGCGGCACGCACACGCGCGCGCGGAATTGATAGCGCGTCGGATCTAGTCGGTGCAACGCCCCTGGGCTAAGGCCGGGCGCACACCAGGCTCTATCCATTTCAACCGACTTTAAAAACGGGAGGTACCATTTCCGTATCCCTTTGTTATCTATCTATCTAATACCTTTAAACGAGCAATTCGTGTATATGTAATTATATGGATTCAGAATCTCGGAAACGACTCCAACGATTTCGATGAAATTTGGTTTGTAGGGGTTTTCCGGGATGAAAAATCGATCTAGCTTGGTCTTATTTCTGGGAAAACGCTTGTTACCGAGTTTTAGCCCTTTAATTACTTACAATAAAATACAATAGGTACATCGATTCTTTCAGGAGTGCATACATATTTGACACAACTTTATTTCTAGAGCCAGTAGAACGTGTCAGATATTTTTGCAGTAGCCAATATACTGAGCGGCAATAAATCTGGCCCTCAAATGTATGCAGCAACAGGTAATTTTATACTTAGAGTGGGCCAACTTTAGTGCCGCTGAGTGTATTAACCTCTTCAGCGCCCCAGTCATCTAGTTGTGACATTAATATTGTACTGTACTACTGTACACCACAATACGGTATTTGACTATATCGTAAATTTTTTATAAATTAAAACTACACCATACCTGTTATCGAATAGAGAAACAATTTTTAAGCTAAGTTCACAAATAAATATCATCATAAATATCATGGGACACTTGACACCAATTGACCTAGTCCAAACTAAGCAAAGCTTGTACTATGGATACTAGGCAACGGATAAACATACTTATATAGATAAATACATACTTAAATACATATTAAACATCCAAGACCCGAGAACAAACATTCGTGTTATTCACACAATAGCTACCTCAAGCTTTGTAGTCAGGTGCTCTAACCACTTAGCCATCCGGTCGTCAACTTAGCCATCCGGTCGTCAGATAACAAAGTTATAAAGTTTGAAATTCAAGATTAGACAGAGAAAGACATACTGGCATGTGACGTCACACGCCAGTACCGCCATACTTGCTGCATAGAGAAAAGCGTTTGAGAAAGAGACAGGTATATAGATTTTTCAAAAAATCACTATAAATCCAATTTTCAACCGATTTAAATTTTCTCTTCGCTAAACACTATCTATCCATATTTTCATAATAAGATTAAGATATTGCAAAATCAGGAGTTGTCAACGTATTGTAAGCGATATAGAAAACACGTGCACAGAGAGATAATTACAAAGTAAGCAATCATAATTAGGTAGCAATTATAATTTATAATTTTGATGGTCGTAATTGTTTTAAAGTATGAAAATTGATGGTTTCCAGATTTTCGTAAATGTGATCTTAAAGAATAGTAGATTAGGTTAGCTACTTCCTCCTACATACTTCTTAGTGCAGGTCTTGCGAACTATTTACTTTACAAACCTAGACTTAATAAAACAGGCTACTTTTAAAAAAGCTTCAGCCTTTTTAAAAGCTTTTCCCTGTTTAAAACTGTTTTTTTTTATAATAAGCTTATTAACGCTGAAACTTTTTTTTACTTAAATCCAAAAGAGAATGTTCATCATCATCATCATGTCAGCCGAAAGACGTCCACTGCTGGACATAGGCCTCCCCCAAGGCTCTCCACTCAGACCGGTCTTGTGCGAAAGAGAATGTTACATTCCAGCTAATCCGGGCAAAATTACACGAAATTGACAATGACAAACAAGACTATTTTCATGTTAAAATCGTACCTTTTTTATCTTTTCTTATGGTGCATTTACACGCTTGCCATGCCAAGCTTCGACGAGCTTTCACAAGCACCAGTGTGTAAACGGGGGCGTTTGTATGGGCTTGCCAGAGCTTGCCGCCGATCCGGGCCAGCGTCGGTTTTTGAACACAGATCAAGGGAAGCTTGAGGTAAGCGCTTGCGACGTGTTTATACGTTGGCTCGTGTTTAGTGTCGCTCACAAGCTCACGCGCTGAAATCCACGTCTGCCATGCTTGCCAGTCCGGAATACACTAACGCACTTGCCAGCGTGTAAATTGCTTTCAAGCGTTTGTATAGGCTTGGAGTAAACGTGGCACTATTGGTAAGGCTTAGATAAGATGATTTGAAGTTTGAAAGGCCAAAGCCTACGAAGTCTCAAAGCTATTTGGCAGTCAACATTTTAAAACAGGATTTTTATCCTTTCGATAAAATAGCCGAATGTGTTATAGAGTCGAGGCTATTAAATACAATGAAGCTTGGGGCTAAAGGGTTTTTTAGATATTTAACCCTGTAGTCGTCAAGAAACGACACAAGCCTTTGAAAAACCTTTATATCATTTACCGCCATTTCCTTCTTAGCAACACTTGCAACTATACCTATCTATAATTAAAGTTTGACATTGAAACAGATCTTCCTCGTGCTGTTTTTTTACCGCCAACACGACACCGTGACAATTAAAACTTTTAAAATATTGTTAACATCCACAATAATACATAAATTTAATATAGCACCTGGATAAACATTAAAAAAAAATATTGATACTGAAAGAGTTTCAACAGGTGGCAAAACATTACGTCACGCACATATTTCGTGTTTATTCAGGGTTTGAGAATTATAATGTGGCCAAATAGATTATATTAAAGTTTTCATCAATGCCAATTTAGTTGGGTATTATTGAGACATATGGCCAATTCAATCATTAATAAATCCTAAGTATTCCTTAGGTATCAAGTACATTTCGTATTTATTAACAGACTAAAAAAAAAGAAAAATAAGTTAAATTAAATCAAAAATGAGTACGTTCGACGATAATAAAAAAGGTGGTCTCAGATTAATCCATCAAAATCGGTTCAGCTAATGATTGCTGAACAGATTTCATTCACATTTGAAGTCGGTTAATGTTCTCATTTAAAGAAAAAATATACATAAACACATTCCGTCAATGCTCAAGAAAAACAAGCTTTTAATCTCTAATTCTTTATCATGGTCGGACAAATTACCCGTTTTAATTTTAAATTATCTGAATATCAAACTTTCTATTATTTTTTAGCGTAAAACTGAAAAAAACGCATTCAAAACCAACAACAGTTCCATCAACGCTTAATTCATCTTTATATGCCAATTTCAAATTCCGTAGCAAAATTGAAAACTAGTAAAATTATCTCGCCGCAGTGTGCCCCCGGCCTTACCGACATAAATTCTCAATAACACGAAATGGCGGAGCGGGGCGCGCGGGGGCGCAGAGCCGGGCTCGGGCGGGAATAATTATTATTATTTAATTTTATTAAAAATAAATAGTTCAATGATTAAAACGACACACGTGAAAAGAATAAAAATGACAATTACATTAAAAAAAAAACATTAAAAATGCAAGCTTTCATCATTATGCCTTAGTGTTTTTTTGTTGTTTTCTGATGTACTTTGTATTGTCTATTTGTAATAAATATTGTTGTGTCATGTGTATTATCTTACTTTCTATGTTGGCTGTATTCGCATTATCATTCATCCTACTTATGTATTAGGTAAAAGTCCCAGAGCTCGACAATACTCGACAATTATTGCTAATGACATAAAAATAAATATGGTAATTACTGGGACACGAGCACGCGGGCGCTTACGTTGCCGAATTTAAAATCAAACCCGTACAAAGACTTAATTCAAAATAAAATGTCAAATTAAAGTTAACTAAAAACTTCTTTCTTCAAAAATTACAATAAGTAGTAATTAGATAAGTACGATGACTTTTATATTTAAATTCGAACTGCAATAAAATTCGCTCCCTTCTGTTTTACCGTATGGATTAAATGTAGCGCTATTCAAGGGCGAGTGAATAGGCTGTAACCCTACCAGTGAGCTACTACTTCCGTCTCATCTGCAAATAAAATCATTGTAGACAAAATCGCGGGCAACAGCTACTTTATTTATATTACTTTCAGGTGAAACTCTGCGATCTTAAACAATGGTAAAAAAATACCGAGATGAATTCGCCGCAAGAAACGGTAAGTTAGCTTTTCACTTCGATTGCGAGATGAAATAACAACAGTGACACCTGATTACCTAGGACTTAGAAGATTTTACTTTATGCACTAGAGCATAAAAAGTCATTTTATGCCGCCTAGATCCAGCATAAACACGAACTTTACGAGCATGAGAAGTGAAAAAATATATTTTTGTCGTGTGATAGTACGAAAGACGAAAATTATGAATTTAATGAAAGTAGGTAGTTAAAAAAAAACATTTTTAATACAAGCTTTTATTGCTGCCTGTAGGTTTTGTTGACTGTTACATATGTATGCCAAATTGCAAGTCAAACTGACCACTGGTACAGCAGGTAATTTGTATGTAGAGTGGGCAAAATTGCCGCTGAGTATATTAATGCAGGTGACTGTACTGATCGCATAGGAATTACTCTTTTTTTTTAGAGTCGGTCAATTCCCAATTACCCCGCCCGCAGTGCGGCCCTGCCCCGGTGAAAGATGAGAGCCGAGTGCGCGCGACCGAGCAGACTTGATACTCGCGTTACGTAACCTACTGTTTGTTTGTATGACGGTCAGTGGTAAGTAAACAAACAAACAAAGTATGCATGTAAAGAAAGAAAAATAACTATCACAAATAATTATATATTTTTTTTTTATAACAGACCTTGACATCTTTTACAGATGATTCAAGTAGCACGACGAGACTTGCGCTCGTGACTAAAATGGTCGACACACACGCGACAAGTGTATTCACCCCTCATTTTTTTTTATAGAGCCCGTATAATGTCCCATATAATTACTAACATAAAAATAATAAAAAAAACAAATCTTTTTTCCAATTAAAGCTTTAACAAGCATTTGAGAATATCAAAAAACTTTGCTGTCAGGATTCCAGCAAGAAAGTCAACAAGGTTTTTTTTAAAGGATCTACATGTTTTTAATACAGTAGAGAATTCATTTAATGTAACGGATAGCCAATGCGGATAGGAATTATTTCCAAACATCCCTGGAGCTCATCCGGGTTTTATTCACGACAGAAAACATTGCTAAAATCAGCGCTGCTGGCTGAAAATCAGCGCTGGGGTGTTTTTAACGCTTCAGCATTATGCTGAGCCAGTGTCCGATTCACAACCGCAATGACACATACCTTTGTGTTGTTTTTTTTTGTACCTAATAATATTGTTGTCTTGTGTTGTGAATAAATGTATTTTCTTTCTTTCTTTCTTTCTTTAAAATTAGCTCCACGCTCCAACCACATTTCCACCACATGAACTTCACGATACTAACGCCATCTAGGGATATTTCGGCTGTTAAAAACCCTCATTTAAGCAATAGTTCGAGACGTGCGTGATTAACAAGACAAAAGAGTATTAAACATATATATATATATATATATATATATATTTTTTGTACATGTCGAGCTAAACTCGATTTAAGACGTGAGTTATCCGGGTCATTATATTTAATATGAGTGAATCTCACGGTAGTTTCATGTTCAAAAAAGACAAAAGAGTGTTTTAATTATTAATTACGAGAGAAAGGATCGATTTTTCAAAACAGTTACACTTTCATCATTAGCTCAAACGTATAACAAAGAAAACAATTTAAAAACGAAACTAACCACGAAACCTTCAAAACACTCACAAACCCATTTCCATACGGCCTTCATACAAAAACACAACAAGTTTCAAAACGCTTCGGAAGCGCTATAAAGCAGTTCACGAAGTTTTCAACGTTAATGAATTCAAAAGGGTATATGTACCGACCTGAAAGCAATTTACAGTAAGCGAAAAGCAACCGTAGCTTACTAACATTAAGGTTTAATTTGGTCTGTAAGGGGGGGTATATTAATATTATTATATAGGTTTATATAGAATTTGGAGATTAGAAACCTTTTTTTGTGTCCGTCTTTTTGCTTATTGTCCAAATATAGTTTTTGTGATAACAATTTTAGAGTTGGACGCGTTTGACGTGCTTTGTACGATTACGATTAAATACATTAATTACTTTTCTAATTATTAGCTAACCAGCTGTTACCCGCGACTCCGTCTGCGTAGAATTCGTTTATCGCTATCCCGCGGGAACTATGCCATTTTCAGGGATAAAAACTAGCCTATGTCCTTCTCCGGGAATCAAACTATCAGTACACCGAATCATCTAAATCGGTTCAGCAGTTTAGACGTGAAGAGGTAACAAACAGACTTACAAACTTTCGCATTTATAATATTAGTGGGCTGGTTTACGCAAATCGATACTTAAACACACGTTAAACACCCAAGACTCGAGAGGAAACATTCGTACTTGTTTCTCATACAGAGTTAGTATCATTTCGTCTAAAAAGCAGCTGGTCTAAGTAGCAACTGGTCTAAAAAGCAGCTGGTCTAAGTAGCAACTGGTCTAAAAAGCAGCTGGTCTAAGTAGCAACTGGTCTAAAAAGCAGCTGGTCTAAGTAGCAACTGGTCTAAAAAGCAGCTGGTCTACGTAGCAAATTAGCAATTGGTCTAAGTAGCAAGTGTTCTAAGAAGCAACTGGTCTAAGTATCAAGTGGTCTTATCCTTTTGATTCAAAGTCAACGGAGCTCCTATTCCGCGTGGCTGAGGCGCGTCTTCCTTGACGCAACTCTAAGCTAACCTAACCTACGTATGTTTTTTCAAGTTTTTGCCAAAAACAGATTAGGACCAGTTGCTTTTTAGACCAGTTGCTACTTAGACCAGCTGCTTTTTAGACCAGTTGCTACTTAGACCAGCTGCTTTTTAGACCAGTTGCTACTTAGACCAGCTGCTTTTTAGATCAGTTGCTACTTAGACCAGTTGCTTTGTGCCTGTGGTTTTTTCAGATTTTTATATAAATGTGTAATATCAGAATTACAGGAGCTGAAAAGTCGACAAAAAAAAGATGTCAACTTTGCACGAGAATTACAGACTAATAAAGCATTTTTACAAAAATCGAAATAACCACAGGCATAGAAAATATAATGAATATCTTGATTGTAAAATATCATTGATTTCTGTGCTATACTTTTCGTATAATATGAGGACAACGAAACCCAAAATTCAACCGCCCAAATCTTGAAAAGCCTACAGCTATCTCGATATAAATTACGGACGTCGTTGCGGAAGGCATGGGGGGGGACGGCTGCGAGCGCTTATGTCGCGAGCGATAAAGACAGCAATATCCCAAACGAATACCTAACGCGGCCGCGCGGCCGGCAGGGAAACATCTCTTAACGCCATAAAACAAACAGAACAAATAGAACAAATAAAGACATACATGACGCTAAATAGGTCCCCCACTCAGCATAATGAAAAACATATTTCTCGCAACATATCCTCGCACATCTCTAGTGGAAACACTGCTTTAATGACAAACTTTTATCTTGTCCTGTTTACTCCCAGTAAAACATGGTTATCCTATGTAACCCGCCCAGCAACCAGCCTAGCAACGCGAAAAGGCAACAACTAATTATACATAATTGAGTATTATTTAGGGTTCCCACGACGTAAATGACAAATGGAACCTTATATTTAATGTCTCTAGTGTCCGTCCGACAGCCCGTTGTTTCGTAGATGCATGTCAGGACCTAATCGATAAGAACTAAAAGAATTTCTTTGCTCACCCGCGACCTTATGCATATTTTGCCTAAACTTAGCTATCATAAGGTCGCGGGTGAGCGCTTTGATGCGGTACGGTCGTCTATACTGTAGCTTACTTTGATAACTATTTTCTGTATTGCTTCTATACTTAATATAAATAAATAAATATCACGGGAAAATTCACACCAATTGACCTAGTCCCAAAGTAAGCTTAGCAAAGCTTGTGTTATGGGTACTAAGCAACGGATAAATATAATTGTATAGATAGATACATACTTAAATACATATTAAACACCCAAGACCCGAGAACAAACATACGTATTTTTCATACAAATATCTGCCCCGACACGGGAATCGAACCCGGGACCTCAAGCTTCGTAGTCAGGTTCTCTAACCACTAGGCCATCTGGTCGTCTAAATATATACTTGCTTCTATCCCTAAACAAATATAATATATATACATATATGTGTTTTGGGAAACTGTAAATTAGACAAGGATATTCTTGATAAATAAATAAATAAATCACGAACCTGGCGGCCCAAAAATTCGGCCCTCAAAATTGTATCATTATCATCATCATCATCATCATCATCAGCCAGAAGACGTCCACTGCTGCACAAAGGCCTCCCCCTTAGAACGCGACAATGAACGACAACTCGCCACTTGCCTCCACCGGTTTCCCGCAACTCTCACGATGTCGTCATTCCACCTGGTAGGAGGCCTGCCAACGCCTCTTCTTCCGGTTCGTGGTCGCCACTCGAGAACTTTTCTCCCCCAACGGTTATCTGTTCTTCGAGCGATATGGCCCGCCCATTGCCACTTAAACTTGCATATTTTTGTCATGTCAGTGACTTTAGTTCTTCGACGAATTACCGTATTCCGGATTCAAAATTGTATGCAGTACGCACTCGTTACTATATGTAATTGTATGTAGGTAGTGTGGGCCAAATTTTGTGCCGCTGACTATATTTATTTATTTATTTAGAAAGTACATCCACATCATGTATATTACAATTTGAGCCATATTATAAACTATTTAAAGGTACTTTATTCCGATATACATGACAATTACGGAGCACATGTCATTGACCATAAATGCGAGATGTCCATTACAATGTTAAAAATTTGGTACTTGAAAAAAAAAATTAAATTAAATAGTCACAGATTAAAATAGAATTTGATAAAAAAAATAAGAATACATTGGAAAACAATTCAATCAAAAATAAAAAATGTCATGCGAGTACAATAAAACAAAAATAACAAAAAAAAGAAAAGATTATACATATCAAGTCAAAATCGATTATATTTCCCGCAATACTAACTACAGTGTTCAATAGAGATTCATTGTGGCGGTTTGTTTGGGTCCGTGCCCACTGTTGCGCACTCTCCCACCGGTGGGAACCGCCGGGGCCGTCACATTATGCCGTGCTATCGATTGGGTACTAATAATAGAATGGTATCGATGCGCGCCCCCTGTCACGAGAGACAGCGAGCCATACACGCTATATCCTATTATTTGAAACGAGACAAAGTGCGTTACCACTTTGAGGGTTCGCTCAGCTGTTTCCACTGGAGCTGTGCTGTGCGAGAATAAGTAAATGAAGCGTTTCTTCTATTGGATCATGAAAAAAAAAACCTGTCAAAAAAACCGAGCAAACACACACACATACAGAGACAGACACGCCCAATTCAGGTTAAGAATGTGCTAACGTAAGATGTGTACACTTAGCACTAGTTAATAAACTGTTTATCATAAATTGTTGTTGAACCATTTTCGTAATGCTTTTATTTGACCGAATGGCTAAGTGGTTAGAGAACCTGACTACGAAGCTTGAGGTCCCGGGTTCTAATCCCGGCCGGTGCTGATATTTGTATGAATAATACGCATGTTTGTTCTCGGGTCTTGGATGTTTAATATGTATTTAAGTATGTATTTATCTATATAAGTATGTTTATACGTTGCCTAGTGTCCATAGTACAAGCTTTGCTTAGTTTGGGACTAGGTCAATTGGTGTCAAGTGTCCCATGATATTTATTATTATTATTTATTTATTATATTTCAAAGTAGCTTTTGCCTGCGGCTTCGCTCGCGTGAAATTCGGTTATCGCGCGCTGTTTCCCCGGGAAATGTCCATTTTTTCGGTATAAAAAGTAGCCTATGTCACTCTCTGGCCCATAAACTATCTCTGTGCCAAAAATCACGTCGATCCGTCGCTCCGTTTCGACGTGAAAGACGGGCAAACATACAAATATACAAACACACACTTTCGCATTTATAATATTAGTATGGAATGGATATGTATACTCTTTTATTATTAATTACTAACTTATTAGTGATTAATTACTTTAATAACCAAATTTAACAAGTTCATAGGTCAATGGGAAGTTAAAATATTCATCGGAACAACATTTTGTTCCACTGAGAAGGCTGAATTTGCTTGTTTCATCATTACCACCGTCATCCTGTAGCGTCCACTGCTGGACACATGTCTCCCCCAACGAGGATTGACGCATCCTGTATGTGTTGTTTTTGTCTTACTGGCTTTTAAACAAATGGACGTTTTCAAAAAGAAGTGCACCATTTCATATTTTTGGAAATTTTCGAAAAATTGTGGTTTTTTCCTACTCAGAATCAAGAGCACAATCAATTTCGATAGTTTTAAAAAATGCCCCCAAAAAAAATGACAGTTTTGCGACGTTTTTTTCATACACTTAGTATGGGCGTGACAAAAGTGACTCATAAAATTTTATATGAAAAAACGGGGACATTTTTTAAACGATCGACGATTCTGAGTAGGAAAACTATAAATCTTTCCAAATTTTCAAAAAAAAGGAAAGAGCACTTATACTTTTTTTCTAAAGGCCCAAGTACGGAACCCTCCGCGCATGAATTTCGCACTTGGACTGTTCTCATTATTATGTTGTGATCAAGTGGGCAATAAAATTTGAAGCATTTACAGTACACGTGCAGAAATTTCCATAGTAACATATAGCCGTGGTGGCCTAGTGGTTTGACCTATCGCCTCTCAAGCAGAGGGTCGTGGGTTCAAACCCCGGCTCGCACCTGTGAGTTTTTCGAAATTCATGTGCGGAATTACATTTGAAATTTACCACGAGCTATGCGGTGAAGGAAAACATCGTGAGGAAACCTGCACAAACCTGCAAAGCAATTCAATGGTGCGTGTGAAGTTCCCAATCCGCACTGGGCCCGCGTGGGAACTATGGCCCAAGCCCTCTTGTTCTGAGAGGAGGCCTGTGCCCAGCAGTGGGACATATATAGGCTGGGATGATGAACATATTGTTTAACTGAGAGCTGCTTTGATATGTAAATTTTGTCGCTAAATAGGTATAGCAAATGTTTCAAATTGTATTTCATAAAATGTATAATTATTTAACTATTATCAATACATACTAATAATTTTACAATATAGCAATAACTATTACATACATTCCATAATGTTTTATATACTTTGCTACCAATGTGTACTTAGTTTGGATGAAAGCCAACAAAAAACGTCTTTTATTTGAGGTGGAGTGAGTAATACAACAAAAATGTTCGAAAATAAGGTTTCACTGAGGCGAAATATCGCTAGATGGCGTTAGTGTCGTGAGGTCCGTTTGACGTTTGCTTGCGATTGGCTCATTTATATAGTTATTTACCGCATGTAACATCCCATGCGAGAGTTGGGAAGATCTCGCGAAGCAGAGACTGGAATGGCGCAGCTCTGTAAATAAGGCTGTTGCAAATTTTGAGACGCATCGCTTGGAACACCTGGATGCCAAACGTCTTACTATAAAGACCCGCCCGAGACCTTCCTACACTTACACGTATAATGATAGTGGTCAATTACATCGTGTCTCACTAGATGGCGCCGGAGGTAAGTTTGGCTTTCGCCGTTATTCGGGCACATAGATAAATCATATTTAGTACCTTGCCACCACATGGCTTAGTCTGCCAAATTTGAGCAAACTAAAACGGACTTTGGTAACGCATCGCATAATTTCATAATGAAACCAGCGTAGCTAAAGAGTTTACATTTCGGAGATTACAAGTGAATATTCGCGTAATTACATTGCGCGCATGTAAGGACCTTTAATACTAAGTCTTTGCCAGCCATATTCACATAATAAACAAGCCTAAAGTTCACGGACATGGAGGACATCATATCATATTGAACAAATCACGAGCAAACGTAAAACGGACCTGACGATATTAACGCCATCTAGCGATATTTCACCTCCGTGAAAACCCTTATTACATTACATTCATACACCAGCTTGTAAGTATGTTCTGTTTTTATTAATAGGTACCTACCAAAAAGTAATCTATCGCAAAGCTACTTGAATTTGAACACAAAAGTGATTAGTTTTATTTTCGTTATGAATATTTATATTCGTAGGCAAGTTAAAGTAAAATACCTTTATACAATTTAGGCTACACAAGCAATATGAACGTCAAAAAATATATCAACGGTTAGTAAAAATCTTTGTTGAAAAGAACCCAGCAAGAAACTAAAATAAGTATATTTTCTTTCAAAACAAATCTACAATGTTATTTGACTTACATCACAAGTGTTTAGGATAACTAAATATTTGACATAGTAGATTCGCTCTTTGAAGTAAGGGATTATTTCCACACATCCCCGTATATGATATATTCATTAATTTTATATTATAAATGAGACATTAACGTCGTCTTGCCAACAGATTTGAATTTTGTAATCCATACTAATATAATAAATGCGAAAGTGTGTGTTTGTGTGTATGTTTGTCCGTCTTTCACGTCGAAACGGAGCGACGGATCGACGTGATTTTTGGCATAGAGATAGTTTATGGGCCAGAGAGTGACATAGGCTACTTTTTTTCCGAAAAAATGCACAGTTCCTGAGGGAGCAGCGCGCGATAACCGAATGAGGGCTATCGTTTTTTGTCTCACTAGATGGCGCACTGTTGCGAGAGGTTTTTAAGTATGCCTTTCAAAGTCTGTTATTACGGGCGTGAAAACAAAGTTTAGATTAAAATCATATTTAATACACCTTAAAACCGTACCATAAAAATATCGAGCATGCCACAGTGTTGCATAGTCCCCGTTTTGTTCGGAAAAAAGGGAGGACAAAGGTTTCCGAAAGCTAAAACTGTCTCAAAACACAGACATTAATTGCCCCGGAACGCATATTTGCCATAACTAATTTCACATGTTGCAAAATATTCACAAAATTATTCTAATTATAAATAAACCCGCGTAGCTCACCCAAAAACTATGAGATTTGACATTTCGGAGACCTCACGCTACACTAGCGCCTCTAGTGGCGAATTCATTCGCGATAGCCCTCATTCCATGCGGGCGAAGCCGCGGGCAAAAGCTAGCTTTGTTATAAAAACATATGCATTCAGAAACTACTTTCAAGCATCAAGTCGCTATAGTCGCGCTATAACGTACAAAATCGGTGAAGGACATTGATGTTTATAATAAATCAATGAAGTATGCATATTGTATTTACACTTGTGTAAGTATTACTGACGAACTTTGACAGTTAACAAGATATTTCATTTGGTGTTAAGTCGTAAATACAAACTGAGTCATGGATGCACAGAAAAACCAGAAAAAGAGACCAGCACTGGGAATCGAACCCTGGTCCTCAGCATTCCGTACTGCGTGCTATAACCCCTACACCACTTGACAGGAATCTAGACACGAATTTTTCCTATGCATACATATCTCAGGTTGCTTACCTCTACTATGCTAGTTAAGCAGCGACACTAGCGACATCTATGCTTTAGCCCTCATCGAGCAACTTTCAGCACTCCATTGGAACTAACCGCTCACCCAGACAAGAGATGTCGCTACTAAACAATCAAATTATGATTGATTTTTTTGGAGTCTTTTTATATTTTTTATTTCAACTCCAAATTAAGTATTTGGTGTTAAGTATAAAGTTTGTTATGGTCACGCTACATCGGACATAGCCAATTTAGAAAAGTTGTCATTAATTTCTAAGTTCAATATATCTAACTTAACCAACGAAAATTTGGAAAACCCCCGAGTTCGTCACTTCAAAGTTCAATATCTCGAAAACGGCTAAACCGATTTTGATAAAACATATCGAAGAACCATCGCTAAAATACATGATTTCAAATAAAATAAGCGCATTCAAATCGGTCCAACCGTTTAACAGCTACGGTGCTATAGACAGACACACAGAAGCCGTCAAACTTATAACACGCCTCTTTTTGCGTTGGGGGTTAAAAAACGGCTGAAAACTAGCTAAGCACCATCTTTCTGAAACTAGCTTTTTATATACAGAAATAGGCAAGCATTTGACCACAATCACACTCGATGGTATGCGAAGGCGTGAACTAAGATGGAACACGCTTGGCTAATAGTGCCTATTTACCCTGGACTAGAAGACGACTTCAATAACCACCGATAAAAAGAGTCTAACGTGAGGTAGCATGGTGAACGGTTGTGTTGCACTGAAGATGAGCTGTGGTTGAGTTCGAAACGCGTCAGCGTAGTGTGGTGCAGTTGATAGATGGGTTCGTGTGTTTTGTGTATGTTCTTACGAAATGAAGGATTTCTTGCATAAACGTAGCTATCATAAGGTGGCGGTTGAACAAAGTAATTGTTTTAAGTACAAAAAAAAGTATCAAAATTGGTCGATCCGTTTTTGAGGCGTAGGTGAAAAATATTAATTTATCAAGTATCAAGCTCATTCGGTCGCGCTACAACGGACGGAATCCGGCGTCGCGCGTCGCTTACGAAATGTTAGCTCGGCGCTCGCGGAGAACGCCGTAAATGCGTTTTGCGTTCATATTTTTTTACCTCCAAATCAAAAAGAAGGACGTCATAAAGTTTACTTTTTTTCTAATATTTTTTGTGTATGTAGTGTGTACATATGTCTATCTATGGCTTCATACCTCGGATACTAACGGGTGGACCTATTTTGACGGGTTTTTTTTTCGTCCATAGTTAATAGAGATATAATACAAAACAATGAGCAATGGCTCTTTACTGAGTACCAACATTGTAAGCAGTACACAAAACACAGATACAAAGAGATTTTCCAGTGTAAGCAATAGAGATAGAGATTTCACTAAAATAGGTTTTGGAGACACAAGACGGAACTTTAAGGAAATGGCGTAGACCTGAAATTTGGTAGAGGCATGTATTTTGTGTGACAATGCCAGCGTAGACAAAAAAAAGAATAGATAACAAAAAAATAGTTACATTACATTTAGGGGCTGTTTCACTATCCATTGATTAGTTTTAACTGGCTGTTAGGTGTGATGCCGTCTCTATTTGTTTTGTTCGAATAACCGTCAGTTAACACTAATCAATGGATGGTGAAACAGCCCCTTAAAATTATAAACTTGGTGCAACTCTAATAAAACTAGCGGAAGTGAAATTAGCGCGCAAAAGTTCAGCAGCGACGTTATGCGGCTGGCGCGCGCTAAGTAAAGCAAGCAAACGAAGCAAACTGGAGGGCACAGGGCTGGCGCGACCAGTCAAACGATATAATTATAATTAATACCTCATATAATATGTTTGTTTTAAGATTTCATATATAGAATACTAGCTGTTGCCCGCGACTCCGTTAGCGTAGAATTCGCTTTTCGCTATCCCGCGGGAACTATGCATTTTTCCGGGAGAAAAAGATAGCCTATGTTCTTCTTTGGGACTCCAACTATCTCCATAGCGAATTTCGTCTTAATCGGTTCAGCGGTTGAAGCGTGAAAAGGTAACAGACAGACAGACTAACAGAGTTACTTTCACATTTATAATATGAAGTAAAGATAAGGATTCAAATATAGCTTTATTTAATAAAAAAAAAGTATAGTTAAAACATAAAAGTATTCAGCCACGTGCTTCGTCAAATTATTAGAAAAACATACAAAAATAACACATATACATCCGCAGCATGCCTCGTTGAACCTTATTCATGCTAATATTATAAATGCGAAAGTTGTATGTCTGTCCGTCTTTCACGTCGAAACGGAGCGACGGATAGGTTATGGGCCAGAGAGTGACATAGGCTAATTTTTATCATAAAATATTTAAAAAAATGTTAAATTGAAAATACAAACTGAAATATAGATGCACAGAAAAACCAGAAAAATAAGACCAGCACTGGGAATCGAACCCAGGTCCTCGGTATCGTTTGTATTTTCAATTTAGGTTTTACGGGATGATCGTAAAAGTAAAAAAAATTGGAATTGAAATAAAAAATACAAAAAGATTCCAAAAAACCAATCTTAAAAAATGATGCTTAGTTCGACATGCTCTTGTCGGGTGAACGGTTATTCAATGGAGTTCGGATTCGTTGTCTTGTACCGTTGAAAGCGCAGTAGGTGTGCGGTTAGCACGTGGGTACGGAAACGAGGACCTGGGTTCGATTCCTAGTGCTGGTTCTGGTTTTTCTGTGCATTATATTTCAGTTTGTATTTTCAATTTAGGTTTACGGGATGACCGTAAAAGTAAAAAAATTTGGAATTGAAATAAAAAATACAAAAAGATTCCAAAAAACCAATCTTAAAAAAAATGTTCCTATTTTAGGAGTGTGCTAGCTATATCAAGCGAAACTTATTGAGAGAATCTCAAATAAATAGTTATTTAAGATATTTTAGCAAACTAGCGAAAATTCACAATCCCAATAAAATTATGAAAATAATACAGAAAATAATATAAATATAAAGTAACACAGGAAACTTCCGTAATGTCTAGGAAAGTACGGAAACCTTTCCACGCGAGTTTAACTCCATTTACCCGGTTTTATGTGAATTCTGAGAGAACGCCTGTGCTCAGCAGTGGGACTTTAATAGGCTAGTCTCATGATGTGAATGCTAACAAGAATAATCTAGTACATTATACTTATCTGAAAGTTATCTGATAATTATTTTTAATAAACAACACACTCAACTAATTAGTCACAATCGCATTCACGCAACAAATTGATCAATGATTAAAGCGAGATGTCAGATTTATATCTGGCTCAGTTACGGGTCACCACCTGTCACCACACTTGGAAATTACGAAAGTTTTCGTTAAAATAGTAGATTGTACAACAAGAGCATAAAACGTGCCATTTAACACGATACGTTCATGTAGCCACCCGAGCCGGTACGGCGAGGGTGGCTGGAAATAAAAGACATTTTTAATACCCTCTCTACTTCTCAGTCCGGTTTGAGCCATGACTTTTATGCTCTAGTGCGTTAAGTAAGATCTACGTCTAAGCAAAGACCAAGACAATCGGACGACAAACACTAGAATTTTATAAAAAAGTAAACTAACTAACTAATAAAACTATGCAATTGTAATAACTTACCTCTTACTTGTTGACTCAGAATTGTATGTATTTAATTTGGACCTATGTTGTTCTTGAAATAAATGAATTATTATTAATTATAACGTTATTTAAAAAAAAACTAAGTAGATTAAAAATCAAAGGCTGTAAATGCACACCTTGTATTTTTCTACTCAATTTCTTCACAACGCGACCTCGACTTAAATAGTATACGAATACGATGCTATGCACGTCGTTTTATACAATCTACTACTTTTGGACCTTAAATAAAATGAAGACAAAAAAAGAGTTGTAAAAGAAATATTTTAAATGTAATAATAATAATAACGTCGCGGCGGCAGCCCTGCCAGTAAGTATGCTCCGGCCCGATATTTTTTCACTGCAGAACAAAACGTGCGAAGAGTAGTATTCTACTTTTTTTTAGTTGTTTAGGTAAATAAATCCTACTAGAGTCTAGACCAACTAATATTATAATGCGAAAGTTTGTGAGTGAGCGCGTCTGTACAGTCGAGGGCATAAATATCATTACAGCTATAGCCTTTTTTTATTTTTTTTTATTCAACTGGATGGCAAACGAGCAAGTGGTCTCCTGATGATAAGAGATCACCACCGCCCATAGACACCTGCAACACCAGGGGGATTGCAGATGCGTTGCCAACCTAGAGGCCTAAGATAGGATACCTCAAGTGCCAGTAATTTCACCGGCTGTCTTACCTACTCTCCACGCCGAAACACAACAGTGCAAGCACTGCTGTTTCACGGCAGGATTAGCGAGCAAGATGGCATTATACATATATGTAAACATCGATCGGTTAGTGGCTTAAATATTTCTGACGTTTTGTGTATGTATTATATATTTACGCCCTTGACTGTACGTACATGCATGTATTTATTATCCTTAACGCTAAAACGGCTGGATGAGGGTTTTAATATGGGTCATACATAATCAATTTTAATTGTACGTGGAACCTGACTGTTGCGGTTTTCTCCATTCACTAAAAACGTGTTTTTAGTGCTATTTGTAAGCCTACAATAGGCTACTTTTATTTTTCCAACGGGATTCATCTAAAATCCCAAAATCATGCAATTTTGCACGAATATCTGTTAGACGTGAAATGAATACCTTGTACCTAATGTAACGAGAATTCCCATAGGAATTTGATAAAATCTCAGAATTTTAATTAAACTTCCCGGCCCGCCCTGAATTAGTATTTAATAAGAGAGGCTTATAATACAAACAAAGGTACCAAAATTGTCATAACACGTCAAAGCTAGGTACCATGAAAAAATAACTAGAAAAAAGTCACTATTGCACCACACATTTCTCTGTCCATCTTGCATCTCTCTCTAGCGAAGGGTTTATACTTTTATTCCTGCGGTAAGTAGCCTCCATTATTGTAAATAAAATACTATGTTACTATTTCATGAGTTAAGTTACGTTCACCTTTACGTTGCGGCGGATTTTAAAGTTAACGACCTATAGAGGAATCTGACGACAGAGTGAAAATGAAAGGAATAAAATAGTAGATTGTAGGAGCATTTCACCCGAGACGTTTGTATACTGAGCCGTAGACGAGAGTTGATAGTTAAGTCGAGTGTTAAATGGGTTTGATGAACAAGTTATGTACACATTCTTGTTTTTCACTTCCACGGGGTAACTTTTATTGTTTATGCATTGTTGTGTATTAACGTTTTATCTACATAGTTAAGTTAATTAAATAATATAAAACGCGAATTATTAAAAAACAACTTTATTTTACAACTTTTTTGCCTATGGTCCTTTCTTTTCGTTCTATCACTGTAATGGTTTAATTAACAAAAGAAAAAATATCTGTTCTATATTTTCTAATCATCTCATTGACAGATTAAATAAAATATTATTTCTTACAAGCTTTTATTTAGTTTCAAATGTCCCGTTATGTCTGTAATCAAATCTTGCAAGTTAAATTCGACCAACTTCCAGTAGTTGGATTGACTTGAAATTGGTATACTAATGTAAATCGCGTGACAATACAATAATCTGGTAGTGACATCCTGGTAGGAATAAAAAAAAACTGTTTTTTCACTGAATTACAAAAATCTTCCACTTAGATCTAATCTTAGTTTTTTAAAGATTTTAACGAATCTAATTATCGTTCTTACATCTAACTAATTAATGAAATGACATTAACTGTAGGAACACCTACTGATCAGAAAGGCTGTTTATCAGCTTTTTAACCCCCAACGCAAAAAGAGGGGTGTTGTATGCTTGACCGCTATGAGTGTCTGTCTGTCTGTCTGTGGCACCGTAGCTCTTAAACGGGTGGACCGATTCGAATGCGATTTTTTAATTTTAAAGCAGGTTTTCTAGCGATGGTGTCTTATTTACTTATTTATTACTTTGAAGTGACAAACTCAGGGGTTTTCCAACATTTCGTTGGTTAGGTCACCGTTAGGTTATTTTATTTTGTTTTGCAATGAGTCATAATGGTAGCTTAGATAATTCAAAGCGCGGGGCAGAGCGGGTGTGCACCTGCCGGAGTCATTGCTACTCGAAGGTATTATGTATGTTGGGAGATATTATAGATTCATTAAATTGAACAACTGTGTCCATATTTATAACAAAAACATACGCAAAATGTATCAAATGATGAGATCAGAGGTCGAACAAGGTTGACACACATACATATGTATACGCATAGTTTTGTTTACTTAGCTACCATACGCCAGATCAGAATAACACTAACTAATATTGAAAATTCGAAAGTAACTGTATGTCTGTTACCTTTACGGCGTAAACAGCTGATTCGATTTAGATGAAATTCAGGCCACTGCGAAATCAGTCTCGAAGACCTTCGAGCAACTGTTCTGTGCCCTTAGTGTAAGTTTTCGGTTACAAAATCAGTCTCGAAGACTGTCGAGCAACTGTTCTGTGCCCTTAGTGTAAGTTTTCGG
>NC_133497.1:9806948-9810394 GCF_025370935.1 Choristoneura fumiferana | reverse complement strand
TAAGTATATCAAACTTTCAAGAAAAATAAACGGGTTAAGCTGCTTGAGAATTATTAGTAGTTTAAAAGTAAACAGCCGCCTAAGGTATAAAATATACCTAAACTATGAAGATTCCGTATAAAATACGAAGTCCTTAGAAAAATGTGACTTAATTTTTCGTAATGTCTACGAACCCTATTCGGGCGTGTCCGATACGCTCTTGGCCGGTTTTTTATATATTTAACTTTAAAACTTTATTATATATTTTACTTGCAGTCGGTCCGGGCTCATTTCGGTAAAGACGAGGCGTGTTATATCATGGATGCTAAGGTTCAAGCACATTGGCCGATATCTCAACGTAAGTTACCACCCAGTACATTAGGATCGGAGGCCATATTGGCTAACACCAGAGCACTCGCGATTGTATTCAGGGCCAATCAACTATTTTACCGACACTTCGTCGCTGCGTACCAAAACTGTCTCTGGCGTTACCAAAAATCGTACTTCCAACAAGATATTTCACGGTTAATAGGTTGAACTTACGTGGGATGGCATGGATTCATGTACACCATCTATTAAGTTACAGAAAAAACATGTTTACTTACAAAAATCTGCAATGTTTGAAAATGTGGCGGATAGATTAGTGTCGGTAAAAAAGTTGATTGGCCCTTCACCATCCCTTCTACACTGGTACTAAGCGTGGATAGAAAGAAGTGGTGAAAACGATTGCCATTTTGAGTGCGCTAGACGATAAGGCGTCGGATTTACTTGACAACAATAATATTTCATAGTATAGATATGTTGCTTCCTAGTAAACTGTGTTGCAAAACGTTCCCGCTGCATACAGATAGCTATAAAACTACAGTATGGTCTCGTGATTCACTAATGAATGAGAACAAAGATACGGAGAGCGCGAGGGTAAAAGAGATAGCTATCTTTAAGCCATTGCGCTTCGAGTGAGATGACACTGATGACAGGACATAGATTAAGAATTGTAACCGAAATCAGACAGAACGGATATTGGAAAGGAGGTAGAAAACTGACAGAATAAAATAGATTGTATTTGTGTTAAACTAAACAATGTTTTAGTTTTATATACATTATATTTACATACTTTATGTTTACACAAGTCACAATTTCGAGCAGAAATGTATTTGTTACATTTTTCACAAAAGTATATTAAACAACTTTGGAAGTTGCCTAATACTATCTATAGCTTCCGAATTTATTTCGACTTAATAAAATAACTGTTTAAAAATAATAAACACGGTATAAGACACCGCACTAGAAGGACCTGACCTCATTAGAAGGAAATCTATAAAAAAGTAGTGAATATGGTACTAACATTCCACATTAGCTACTCCAGACCTTCAACATCACGGTTCAAACCATCTCTGTATCAAAGGAGAATGCTCAAAGTTAGGCCCGCACTTTGTGTCAATAGTAATAATGTTATTATTCAAATTAATACCACTATCTGTACCATAGCACAATATCTGTATCATATCATAATATGATTTACCCTGCCATATTGATACCTACGTTGTCGCATCTGATTTTTAATCTATGTTGCCGTCTTAGCATTTGTATTTTTTACGAAAAACTTAGTAATTAACTAAAAATACGTAGTAAAAACTAAATATTACATATGACGTGTGATCCCTTGAGCTTAGCACCATAATTTGTGCACTTTCTAAATACACACGACGGCATTTTACATAGATTTGTTCACCTGTCATGTTTGAGGTAAACTGATTGCGACACAAGACAATGAGGGCTATCGTTTTTGTCTCACTAGATGGCGCACTGTTGCGTGAGGTTTTTAAGTATGGCTTTCAAAGTCTTTTTTACGGGTGTGAAAACAAAGTTTAGATTAAAATCATATTTAATACACCTTAAAAACCGTACCATAAAATATCGAGCATGCCACAGTGTTGCATAGCCCGTTTGCTCGGAAAAAAGGGAGGACAAAGGTTTCCCGAAAAGACAAAACTGTCAAAACACAGACATTCATTGCCCCGGAACGCATATTTGCCATAATTAATTTCAGATATTGCAAAATATTCACAAAATTATAAAATAACCCGCGTAACTCACCCAAAAAACTATGAGATTGACATTTCGGAGACCTCACGCTACACTAGCGCCTCTAGCGGCGAATTCATTCGCGATAGCCCTCATCAGCTTGTTTATGGATCTACAACTCGGGTTGCGGTAGTAACACATCTACTTGCTTTGAATAGATTGTATCAGTATGTGAACACTATTAATTTTGAGTCTTATAGATTACGACCATTATTATTCATTGTGGACAAGGTCTTATGGTCGCAAGAGCGACCGTTGCCCTATAAAGGTTAACAGATAAGTGAAGTTAGTTCTTAAACGTATCCTCTACTAACTTCGCGTATTCAATTTTCAGCACTCCTGTACCCCAAACGTGTTCGTCCAGAACGTTTTCGTGGACACTCACGACCCCCGCTTCCCGTGGTAGCTTTCTTCGCTCTATCCACATCCGGCCGGGCACGGAGCTGACCTGGAACTACAATTACGACGTCGGTTCTGTGCCAGGGAAGTGCTGTATTGCCACTGCTCCGCGCCCAACTGTAGGTAGACTGTTGTAAGGGAAACGTTTCGAAGTCTCCGCTCGAAAGGTGCGTCGCATTATTTAGGAAGGAGGCTGGTGATTTCTTACACACACATGAACTAGTACAGATGTAGTGCATAAAGTCTTTACCCACTACATCCTATCCTGCCACGACCGTAAAGTGTCAGGAACGGAATGTCAAGCGCAATATGAATGCGACGGCCGACGGTTGGTTAGGAAACGTGCCAGTGGATATCATAGTCTCATACTATTCGATACAAAGAATAATGTTTGACTGGCATGTTGCGATTACGGTCATGGTAGATACGGTGTAATAGGTAGAGACCTTTATGAAACACGAATAAAGTAATTGCGTATTTATAATAAGCATGTGGCGAGTCTAAAAATATGCAGATCCGAATCCGTTCTCGACTCCTTTCAAATCTTACCGACTCAAAAGCAGTTACAAGTACAATCCCACCAATCTATTGTATTCAGCGCCCGCAATCGGCGAATCTGCACTCAATTCGCTTTCGTTCAATCATATTCGATCGATTGAATCGATATGTTCGGTCGAGTTCAGTTAGGCGTTGAGCCGGTATGCCAGTAGTTACTCCGAAGTGACTCACTGATTCAAGTCATTATATAAATCGGTACCGAATGCCAAGGCCATAAACAAATAATAATCACTCTAAATAACGGATTCAATAGAGTCAGAGTCGATGAGCGGAATCGGTTCCGATATCGGAGCTGGATTTAATGAATCGGATCAACTTTCGAAGTCAAGATTACCCATGTCTTTTGCTAACCTGAATCAACCGGTTAAAGACTTTGAGTATCGTTCCAATCTTTGCTATTATGGATCCAAGTCTGACCTGCTGTT
>NC_133497.1:9777275-9806848 GCF_025370935.1 Choristoneura fumiferana | reverse complement strand
ATTATCCAAAAAACACTGATCGCACGCACCAAATCGCAAAGTAAAATAAAACGGTTTTAGGTTAGATTCTACTTGACAGTGCAGCAGTGACAGTTGACTTGTTTTTTTTTTACTGTTTCTACTAAGTACTAAGCCCTCAACGGTTCTGCAATTTCAATCTCACAAAGTCATATCGACCACTTAAAAAAATTTTTCTATTAATAAGAGGAAATAAAAATAAAAGAGCTGCAGTTCCCGATTATTAAGACGTCGACTATCGAAAAAAAATATAATTAGCGCCTCTCCAAAAAACTTTACTTAGCCAATTGCCGATAATGTTGTGCACGTCACTACTCTGTTCCGATTCACACATTGCGTCATTAAAAAATGAATATTCTTCTATCGTATTCCATGGAGTCTATTTAATGGACACTGATATTGCTATATATTTTAAAAAAAAGTACAGTTTTACATTTTTTTGTATTATTTTGCTTCAAAATATAAATTATTTTTAAAAAATATTTTACGAACATAGTATGCGTAATTCGGAAAATTTTCAAGTGTCACAGAACTCATCATAGGTGAAATATACAATAACTATGAAGTTTGGTTGGATATTCAGCGCTTTTGGAAATATTACTTACGTATCAAATGGTATCAAACATGATAAAATTTCAACTCTACTTTCGTCATAGTATAAACCCAATTTAGAACTTCATTAGAAATCCACATCCTTCATTGCCAGACACTTTGTGGAGGGAGGGGGGGGGGGCAACCCCTGTCAGACAATACAATACAAAGTCTTACCCCCTTATTCATAAACGACAATCAAACCTATTTTAGTTAAAATGCCGCTAAAATTCGTTTGTCCTTGTCTGTCACTTCGACATTTGTATTTGTTAGAAAGGGACAAAGCATTTGTTAGTTAACATAGGCTTGTTAAGTTTTATGAATAAGGGGGTTAGTCTTTATTGTACACCAGAAATAGTAAGCGACCCTAGTAGACTACCCTAAAGCATGTTTAAAATAGACTCCTGCTTGTTTTCATTAGCAAAGTTTTTAGTTAAGTGTTGCGGCGTATTTGCAACAGGCGTTAAGTATAATCCTGACTGAAGCGTGAGGTCCTGGGTTCGATCCTTAGTCGGGGCAGATATTTGTATGAATAATACGAATGTTTGCTCTCGGGACGTGTAATGTATTTAAGTATGTATATAGCTAAAACACCAGCTTTGAGATTTCAATATTTTATGCCGATCCTGTAGAAATATCGGGATAAAAGTAGACAAAAATTAAATGTTGTTCTAATATACATACATGTTGTATGTATTAATGTATGATATATTGTCCAGCATTAATAACAAGAAATACTAATTTTGGATCACGTTCAAACTCACACCCTTGTAAAGTTATATTAAAATCTATTCAGTAGTTATTGCGTGAAAGAGTAATAAACACCCCTACATACACACATTCATACAAACTTTCGCGTTTATAATATTAGTGCTAAAGGATGGTAGCTTGTAACGTTTATGTTATAAAGGCCGGGCCTGCTGTGCCCCTCTCCACTGAGAAGCCTGTGTGCTTTATTCAATTACCCCCCTTCCGCACCATAAAAAATGCAGCCCACTGCTGGGCTCAGCAATTACGGCTTATTGTTAATTAGTTTTACTTTAATCTACGGTTACGGTACGCTTCTGTGGGAGCGGAACTGAAAAAACGCGTTAATTGAAATACACGTATTGAATAATACCCATAGTTAGAGAACTTGACTACGACGCTTTATTACTACTGATACCTACTTGCGTGACCCGTGAAGTCTATTTTTAACCCCCGACGCTAAAAGAGGGGTGTTATGAGTTTGACCGCTATGCGTGTATGTGTGTGGCACCGTAGCTCTTAAACTGGTGGACCGATTTGAATGCGGTTTTTTTATTTGAAATCACGTTTTCTAGCGATGATTCTTAGATATGTTTAAATCAAAAATCGGTTCAGCCGTTTTTGAGATATTGAACTTGAAGTGACAAAGACCGCTTTGTGTATCTGTGTGTGGCACCGTAGCTCTTAAACCTGGTGGACCGATTTGAATGCGGTTTTTTTAACTTGAAATCACGTTTTCTAGCGATGATTCTTAGACCTGTATCATCAAAATCGGTTCAGCCGTTTTTGAGATATTGAACTTAGAAGTGACAAAGACCGCTATGTGTTATCTGTGTGTGGCACCGTAGCTTTAAACTGGTGGACCGATTGAATGCGGTTTTTTTATTTGAAATCACGTTTTCTAGCGATGATTCTTAGACATGTTTAATCAAAATCGGTTCAGCCGTTTTTGAGATATTGAACTTTGAAGAGACAAAGTCGGGGGTTTGCTAATTTTTTGCTGGTTAGGTTATAAATAAATAAATAAATTCATTTATTTTCGGGGAACTTGGCCCATATAATAAATACCTTAAAGACTAACATACATATTTATAATCAATATTATTTAAAACTAATTTGGTGACAAAACGGCGTGACCCCGTTGAGTCACCGTCCCCGACGTCGCTATCATCTGCGGCATGGTGCCCCGGAACCGCCGGTACACGACGTTATGCTGCCAGCCCTGCTTTCGACTCACCAGCTTCTTTCTCTTCCAGGACGAGGTCCTAGCGATAAACGACAAGGTGGTGCTCCGGGCGTCAGACCTGCTGTCGTGGCTGTGCGCCGGCGCCTCGTGGGAGTGGGGGCTGCGCGCCGTGTGGCGCGGCGCGTGCGCACCGCCCGCGCAGCCGCGCCGCACGCAGCCGCTGCACCGCGCACGGCTCGACTTTAGCGACGTGGAGCGGGAGAAGAGCGCCATCAGTGAGTAGTGGGGAGCTGGTAATGGATACCATGCGACAACAATGAGTCACTACCGGGGTTGCCAGGTCTTTTTCGAATTAATAACGAACAGTGAGCAAAAAAAAACGCTTCCCACGCGCACGAAGTGCAACATCGATTGTCGATTGCGTAAAATCGTTTAGTAGGGTAAAACAGCAGCCCCCCCCCCTCTAGAGGTTCCAAAAGTTGCCTAATGTAAAGCAACCAAACTAAAATGGCCGTTGATGTAAGGCTTCATGTGCTCTGGACTTTACCTACAATTCATACTCCCTCTCTCTCTTTCCTCTTTCTCTTCTTTAATTGAATAAAGGTTTTGTATCGTTAATTAGAAAATAACAGGCCAAATAAAAGTTATTCATATTTTTCTCAGCAATCAACTTGCCCCCTCATGGGCCACCGGCTGGTGACACACTTGCCTGTTTGGGAATCAGTAGTGAACTTTCATACCGACTTTTTTGGGAAAATATTTAGGGACTGTTTCACCATCCATTGATTAGTTTTAACACGGTTAAATGTGATGCCGTCTCCGTCTATTCGAACAAAACAAATAGAGACGGCATCACATTTAACCTTCAGTTAACACTAATCAATGGATGGTGAAACAGCCCTTAGTGTGTGGTCTCCGTCCTTCCACACCGCGGAGCTGGAGTATATACAGTTCGTAGTTGGCAATATAGAGTGCTGCTGTCTACTCTCAATTTTAGTGCCCTTTAAGATGTGGTGGTCCAGCCAGGATCGTCTCCATAGAAAGGAACTGCTACGGTTATGGAATATGTAATTTGGATAACAATTGAAGTACAAGAAACGGCGCTAAGTGCTGACGGTGGGGAGAGGGCGCCAGTACTGGGTAATTCGTCAGTAGTAGGTAGCGGGAATTAGTAGAAGCGCAATAGACGAATGAAATAGTTATTTGTGTCACAAGGGAGCAAAATGGTGTATTAACGGCGAGGGTGTACATTGAATCCAGAATGTAGCGAAGGATTCTAAAGTAGAATCCTGAGCGTAATGAGGGGATTCAATTGTTAACGCCAAGATGAAAATAATTTTGCTCCCGAGTGGCTCATACAACTTTTCATCATTATTAAAGAACAGCCAGCATAGAAAATGGCATAGCTTTACAATTATCAATTTCAAAAAAATGACATTTGCAATAAAACACTTAGAAAAGCCTTGAACAGAAAAGTTGCACTTTGCTCCCTCTCGTCAGGGAGGAAAAGTTACTTTTCTGAAGGAGAGGTGTGAAAACGATTTTTTGCTTACTTTAGAGATGCTGGCAATGTAAAGTCAAAGTATCTTTATTCAATTTAGGCTATAACAAAGACTTATGAATGACAAAAAAGAACTATCACCGTTTCGGAAAACCTCTGTTGAGAAGAATCCGGCAAGAAACTCAACGAGGTTAAGTCTTCAGACCATATCGAAAATACAAACTGAAACATATTTATGCAGTAGACATGGGTAATCTCAACTCCGCGAAAGTGATCTGACTCACTAGATCCAGCTCCGGTGTCGGTACCGAATCCCGCTTATTGAATCCGACTCCTTATTGACTCCGGTTCTTTCGAGCGATTATTAATTTATCTATGGCCGATCCGGCCCGGCTCGGTTCGGTAGGTATACCGGCTCACTCAGCGCCCGACCAAACGTAATAAGATCCGATCCGATCCCGAGCCGAGAGTGAAAGCGGAGCGAGTGAGTGTGACGGCGATCACGAGCCGCTCGATCGGCCGGACTTGGTCGGAGTTAGTACCTCCGGAGTCGATAAGATTTGAAAGGAGTCATTAAGGGATTCGGATCCGCTTGAGGATCTGACTCTTTTGGATCTTCAGATCCGGATTTACCCATCTCTAATGCACAGAAACCCAGAAAAAAGAGACCAGCGCTGGAATCGAACCCAGGTCCTCAGTTACCGTGCTGCGTGCTATACTCCTACACTACAGGACAGGAGTACAGACACAAATTTTTCCTATGCAAACATATCTCAGCTTGTTCACACAGTTAGTTGCCAGTTTTGTTGTGGTTCGATTTCCAGCGCTGGTCTCTTTTTCTGGTTTATCTGTGCATCTATGTTTCAGTTTGTATTTTCAATATGGATTTTATGGGATGACCGTAAAAGTAACAAAACTTGGAGTTGAAATAAAAAATACAAAGAGACTCCAAAAAGCAATCTTCAGACCTTCCCTACTTAACCCACCAAGTGTACCTAGTTTTGGTCGTTAGAGTATGCTCCAAGTGGTACTTCCCAGGTGGTAGGACCTTGTGCAAGGTCCGCCCGGATTGCTACCACCATCTTGCTCGCTAATCCTGCCGTGAAGCAGCAGTGCTTGCACTGTTGTGTTTCGGCGTGGAGAGTAAGACAGCCGGTGAAATTACTGGCACGTGAGGTATCCCATCTTAGACCTCTAGGTTGGCAACGCGTCTGCCAATAACTCTGGTGTTGCAGATGTTTATGGTCCAGTCGAATATAAAAAAAGTATAGTCCCACTCATGACCTTTCTTGTTTCAGACGAGGACGTGGACAGCCCCGGCGTGGTGGTGTTTCCTACCCTCGCTACTGCCGCTACCGGGCGCTGCTGTCGCGGCTCGAGGGCATCCAGGGTGACTGGCTGCGGACAGCCTGGTCGCAAGCGCTGGGGGGTACGCCGCGCCCACCAAGAACACGAGGATACTGTACTGCAAGTGCGTGGGGCTGGCTGTGTGATAGAGGGGGGGTGACTGGCTGCGGACAGCCTGGTCGCAGCGCTGGGGGGGTACGCCGCGCCCAAAGAACACGAGGATACTGTACTGCAAGGTGCGTGGGGCTGGCTGTGTGATAGAGGGGGGGGGGGGACTGGCTGCGGGACAGCCTGGTCGCAGCGTTGGGGGGGTACGCCGCGCCCACCAAGAACACGAGGATACTGTACTGCAAGGTGCGTGGGGCTGGCTGTGTGATAGAGGGGGGGGGGACTGGCTGCGGGACAGCCTGGTCGCAGCGCTGGGGGGTACGCCGCGCCCACCAAGAACACGAGGATACTGTACTGCAAGGTGCGTGGGGCTGGCTGTGTGATAGAGGGGGGACTGGCTGCGGGACAGCCTGGTTGCAGCGCTGGGGGGGGGGGGTACGCCGCGCCCACCAAGAACACGAGGATACTGTACTGCAAGGTGGCGTGGGGCTGGCTGTGTGATAGAGGGGGGGGACTGGCTGCGGACAGCCTGGTCGCAGCGCTGGGGGGGTACGCGCGCCCACCAAGAACACGAGGATACTGTACTGCAAGGTGCGTGGGCTGGCTGTGTGATAGAGGGGGGGGACTGGCTGCGGACAGCCTGGTCGCAGCGTTGGGGGGTACGCCGCGCCCACCAAGAACACGAGGATACTGTACTGCAAGGTGCGTGGGGCTGGCTGTGTGATAGAGGGGGGGGACTGCTGCGGGACAGCCTGGTTGGCGCGGGGGGGGGGGGGTACGCCGCGCCCACCAAGAACACGAGGATACTGTACTGCAAGGTGCGTGGGGCTGGCTGTGTGATAGAGGGGGGGACTGGCTGCGGGACAGCCTGGTTGCAGCGCTGGGGGGGGGGGGTACGCCGCGCCCACCAAGAACACGAGGATACTGTACTGCAAGGTGCGTGGGGCTGGCTGTGTGATAGAGGGGGGGGGACTGGCTGCGGGACGGCCTGGTCGCAGCGCTGGGGGGGTACGCCGCGCCCACCAAGAACACGAGGATACTGTACTGCAAGGTGCGTGGAGAGACTTATTGACCCAAACTCGACACACTATTACCTATAAATAACTAAAAGAACAGACGTTGTCATGGCGGTTTGTTTACGGTTTGTGCTAGTGACGCCCCCCTGCGCAGTTTTGCGCAATATTCCCTATTGTGCCCATGAAATTAAAAAAAAAAAACGCTCATATGACCTTTTTGTTGTCATTTCCAGGACACGTTCGAGTACCCCGAGCTGGAGGGGCACGAGTTCGTGTGCAACCAGCTGGCACCGAAGCTGAAGGGGCGGCCGCGCGGCCGGCGCCGGCGCCGCGCCAGCAAGCACTCGCCCTCGCCCTCCTCGCGCTCCTCCGACAGCGAGGGGGGGCGCCGCCCGCCCCCGCCCCCCGAGGTGAGTGCCACTGAAATAATGCTGTAATACATGACAGCCTAACAGTGAAAGAACTTCGTATCTGGAAAGCACTCCCCCTGTTCGCGCTCCTCTGATAGCAGCGAGGGGGTGGGGGTGGCGCCCACCCCCTCCCGTGTAGGTAAGTGCACCTGTGGTGTGATAGATAACTAAATGACACTGAATCAGTAAGAGCTAAACATTCAGTAATGAGAGTTTCGTATCTGGCAAGTACTCGCCCTCTTTGCGCTTCTCTGACAGCGAGGGATGGTGGCGCCCTCAGAGGTAAGTGATCCTGTGGTGCGATAGATGGCGCTGAAATCAATTACAAGCAAACACATTCATTCTCCTCTGACAGCGAGTGGGATATAATGAAGTTCATGATTGCTATAGACCTTCGCCAAGTAACGCCTGATCAATAAATGTAAGTTGATTAGGTTATTTCAAATTTCTATTTTCCTTCTTCAGCAAACGCCCCGCCGCCTGTCTCTCCGCAACGGCGCGCCAAAATACAGCGACGACGAGGAAAAGGAGCAGACTCCAGAAGACCGCGCGTTCCTTCAGCAGCTGAGGCAGTTCTACCGGGACAGGAAGGAGCCATTCAAGCTGGCGCACTCCCTCAAAGACCGTGAGTGATCCCGACAGATAACACACGCTGCTTGAGAGTTATTTTGGACCAACTTTTACCCCCTGTTTCAAAATTCGTAGCTTAATTTTACGTGAGAAATATCTGTGGTGCCGTCTCTGTTTGTTTTGTCCGAATAGACTGAGATGGCATCACATGTATCTGTCAAATAAAAGGTATCCATGAGAGGTGAAACCGCTTCACATATTATTGTGTATCCATTTGATACCATCATTGAATATACATTTCTAAATAAAATACTATGCTTTGTAAAACGAAATATAATCATCAACAACGGTTGCTATGAAACACTCTCATAGACAACTAATATACAACACCCTCTCTCTTAACTTACTGTACCTAACTTAAATAATACAAACAAAAGTAAGGAACTAAACAAAGAACTACTTTAAACTAAACAATAACTAAATGCCTCTTAAAACCGAAAATTTAGCAATCTCAGTCAAATTCGAAACCATAACGGACAGGAGGTCTCCTGATACGTTTCGGCTCCGGAACTGGGGCTTGTGTCAGTGCGGGCGCCGTCGTACTAGCGGGCTGCGATGGTCCCGGTTCCGGCGATACGGTTTCCCTGTCTGAGATCCCTTCCGGCTCAACGTCTGACGAATCTGAATTCGGCACACAATAGACGACTCTTTTTTTTAACTGATCCAAGTGCCTATTGCATGTGGTACCATTTTCCTTTGTAACTACAAAATTTCGAGATCCCGTTACCTTGGAAATAGTGCCAGGCACCCATCTATCCCTCACGTTAAATTCGCGCATCCATACTGGATCACCTTCATCTACTTGCTTAGGTCGGCTTCCCCCAGCTGATTCTATTTGTTTTTTCTGACTAGCATGCACTTTCGCTTCTACTGTCCTCGTGGCTCTTAACAAGTCTAATCTCGAGCGCAGAGGTCGCTTCTGCAGTAACATGGCTGGAGTTTCCCCGGTAGTACCTTGCTCACAGTTACGATAATTGAGCAGGAAGGTTTGTAAAGTTTCCTCTATGTCTAAGCCTTCTCTTACTGCCTTTTTAATAGCTCTCTTGCATAATTTTACTGCCCCTTCGGCAGCTCCGTTAGACGCGGGATGATACGGCGCTGTAAAAGTGTGTACTATGCCATTTAACTTCATGAAATTATCTACTTCTTGACTCGTGAACGGTGGTCCATTATCCGACACTAACTCCTTAGGCAGTCCAAATCTAGCGAATGTTTCTCTTAATACTTTAATCACAGCGTTTGCTGTTGTCCTTGCCATGTGAAAGGCTTCAATCCATTTAGTAGTTGCATCTATTATAATTAAAAAAGTTTTGCCTTCGTAAGGTCCCAAAAAGTCCATGTGTAATCTACTCCATGGTTCAGAATGGTATGGCCAAGGTTGTGGCTTCACTCTGGGTGGCGATGCAGCTTCAGCTGCACATATAAAACACTCTCGACTAATCATTTCTATCTCTTGATCTATGTTGGGCCACCAAACAAAACTTCTTGCTATACTTTTCATTTTGACAATGCCCTGGTGACTGCTATGCAACTCTTTTAATATATCTGCCCTTAAGTCTTCGGGAATTATAATTCGATAACCCCACATAATACAACCACTCTCAACGTATAATTCATGTCTTCTGGAAAAATATGGTGTCAATTCTTTGTTTGGGCAATTTGGTGGCCAGCCAGCTTTGATAAAATATAGTACTTTCTTTAAGATACCATCTTTTTCCGTTGCCTTCCTTACATCTTGGTTTGTCCGCGGAAGAAAGCCTTGCACGAAATTCAAATATGTAATTTCCGTTTCCTGTTGCTGCTCATCTTCCCTGCGTGGCGGTAAACGTGAAAGCGCATCTGCCCCATTCTTCGTGGTGTGTACATACTCAATATCATATTGATATCCACCTAATATGATAGCCCATCTTTGCATCCGGCTAGCCGCCATTACTGGAATTCCGGCTTTGTCTCCAAATATAGTCACCAAAGGCTTGTGATCTGTCCTCAAAACGAATTTTCGGCCGTACAAGTACTGGTGAAATTTTTTAACTCCGTAGATAATCGCTAGCGCTTCTCTTTCTATCTGCGAATACGACTTTTCTGCTTTATTCAACACTCGAGAAGCGTATGCGATCGGGCGCTCCGTACCATCCGGCCACGTGTGTGAGATGACCGCGCCCACGCCCACGCTACTCGCGTCTGTCGTCAGGACCAACGGCAGCTCTGGCGAATAGTGAGCCAGCACTTTACTGGAAGCCAACAATCGCTTCACCTCATTAAATGCGTCTTCACACTTCTGGCTCCACTCGAACCTAATATTTTTCTTTAACAACTCATAAAGAGGTGTCAACAATGTACTGATGTTCTTCACAAATTTAGCATAGTACATGGTCATACCAAGAAAAGAACGTAATTCGCTAACGTTATTCGGCGTAGTTACATTCAAAATATCTTTAACTTTTTTAGGACAGGTATGCAGTCCGTCTTTATCCACCACATATCCTAAATAAGTTACTGAATCCGCAAGAAAAGAACATTTCTCTTTTTTAATCTTTAACCCGTATCTTTCCAACCTTTCAAATACCTTATAAAGGTTTTCCACATGTTCACGGTCGTCTTCACCTGTTATGATCACGTCATCCAGAAACACCCCCACTCTTGGCATGTCTGCAAACATCTGCTCCAAGATTCTTTGAAAAATCCCTGGGCTTGAAGATAAACCATAAATCAATCGGTTATATTTATATAAACCTTTATGGGTATTTATCACCGTATACCTAGCTGTATCATCTAGAACTAATTGGGCATAAGCTTGAGAAAGATCTATTTTACTAAATTTATGTCCCCCATGTAATCTAACAAACAAGTCTTCGATCCTAGGCAAAGGAAAACGGTCCACGTCCAAATGTTTGTTAAGACTTATCTTATAATCGCCACATATGCGAATCGATCCGTCAGACTTGATCACCGGTACGATGGGCGTAGCCCACTCGGAAGTTTCGACGGGTGTGATGATGCCTTCTCTCTCCAGCCGCACCAGCTCACGCTCGACCGGCTCTCGCAGTGCGTACGCCAGAGGACGCGCGCGTATGTACACGGGCCGCGCGTCCGGCCGTACCCGCAATGACACGAGCCCGCCGTTATACGTCCCCAGCCCATCAGCAAAAACACTCTTAAATCTGGAACTAAGATTGGAGACGTTAAATTCATTTGACGCCTTAACAAAATTCACTAGTTCAGATCTGTCACATATATTTATTCCTAATTCCTCGAGCCACTGTCTGCCTAGTAAATTTGTTTTGCCGTTGGCTATAACGTACAGATCTAATGACATCGATTTATTTTTATACTTAATACAAGGCTTAATTTTCCCTAATGTGCGGGCTGTTTCCCCTGTATAGTATTTTAATATTAGATTGCTTGGAACTAATTTACAGTTAGAAAAATACTTATCAAAAACTTCCGAACTAATGCAAGAAATAGTGCTGCCTGTGTCTATTTCCATTTCAATGTCCTGATCATTAACATTTAATTTAAGTAAATACGGTTTGTATTTGCTAAACCCCTTTTCTTTAACGAAAGAAAGATTTACCTCTAAGTCATAATTTTCTTCTACTGAGTGCTCCTCCTCTATGTAGTTTTGCCCGGTTATTTTCAATAACTTTGGACACATTTTCTTGAGGTGCCCTTCTTGATTACAAATACGACAAACATAAACCCGAAATTTGCATGAGTGGGCCACGTGCATGCCGCCGCACGCAGAACACCGCGCTTGGTCCGGCCCTACTCGCGCTCGGCCGCCACTCGCTGCTCCCGAAGTCCCCGGCCTTGCGCTGCTGTTGCTTTTTCGCTGCCCGTTCGGCATCGGTAGTGCTTCTTCGTAACTGATCTTCCTTCGTGGTAATTCGAAATTGTTCGAATAATCGTTCCGTACCGACGTCCTCCAATTAGGATTCTTGCCACTGTTGATCGCAAAACATGGCGCTGTCCCGTCAGTTCTCAATGATCGGCCTGCACTTTGCATCAACGCTGCGTTCTTTTCCGCCGCCTCCATCTGCATTGCTAACTGTTTGGCTTTCGAAAATTTTAAATCTTTTTCTGTAAACAATCGTAATCGTATGTTTTCATTATACAATCCACATACGAGTTGATCGCGCAAGCTCTCATTCAACCAGTTTCCAAAATCACAGTACTTACTTAGCCTCTGTAAGTCCGCAATATAATCCGCAATAGACTCGTTCGCCGATTGCTTGCGTTGACGAAACTTATAGCGCTCTGCTAAAATACTCCTACCTGGTTCCAGATGATCAGACATTAGTTCCACCAGCTCGCCATATTTTTTTTGTGATGGTTTGGTAGGTGTGCACAATGTTACCAACAAATCATAGCTTTCTGCTCCCAACGCTGTTATTAACAGTGCTACTTTGCGGTCTTCCTTGACGTCATTCACCACAAAATACTGCTCCAGTCTATCCACGTAAGTCGACCAATTGTCCTTATGATGATCGAACGCTTCTATCTTGCCAACCGACATTATTCCGAAGTTCCCAATTCAGTTCGCACAAGATATTCTACCCCCGGGTTTTCACACTCGTGCACCCGCTGATCCGATCGCGACTCGTCGCCAGTTTATTGTGTATCCATTTGATACCATCATTGAATATGCATTTCTCAATAAAATACTATGCTTTGTAAAACGAAATATAATCAACAACGGTTGCTATGAAACACTCTCATAGACAACAAATATACAACACATATTTGTCATTATTTTCGGTCTTATGACCTCCATCTGGCCCCTTTTTTTCCGTGTGGAAAATGCGCCTTATGCATGTCCCCCGCTCGAGGAAGCGGGGAGGATCTTTCGGGCTCACCCCAACGGGGGCCTACCGAATAAAAACCACACGACCATACCCTCTCGACCCTTATCACGTACATGTCACTGCAACGGGTTAGGTCTGGGCCAACAGCAGATTTTTCTAAAGTCATTGATCCAGAAAATGAATATCATTCTGCGACAATAGAACAGGATTGGGAGAGTCAAAGTTTTATTTGCGATTAGTTACAGTTTGAGTCCCCAGGCTTGTTATAAAGCTGGATCCGCTCTCCTCTCCCTGTCGCATGCACATTTATGTAGACGATATATGTGTTACAGTGTCACTGCGTGAGCTGTACGTGTCGGTGCGCGCGTGGGGCGGCTACGAGGCGGCCTGCCGCCGCCGGCTGTGGCGCCGTCTGCACGCCGCGCAGCCCAACACCGCCCGCCGGCACTACGAACGGTATGTACACGATATGTGGCCACTAGAGGTATGCCATCAATAAATAATGATGTCGTAGCCCAGGGGCTCCCAAACTGCGCGCCCAAGGCGCCCTGGTATGTACCCAAGGGCGCCACCTGTGGAACTTAAGCAATATGGTGAAAAGAAACGAAGAGTTGTCTCCTTAGGTGCAAGGGCGCCGTGACGAAATACTAAACATATAATTGCGCCGCAAACTCAAAAAGTTTGGGAACCAGTTCAGTTTGTCGAGTAGGTACGTTTCATGTTTTAACTAGCTGTTGCCCGCGACTCCGTCCGCGTATTCCTTTTTCGCTATCCCGCTAGGATAAAAACTATCCTATGTCCTTTTCCGGGACTCCAACTATCTGTATACCGAATTTCATCTAAATCGGTTCAGCGGTTTACACGTGATTGAGTAGCAAACATCCAGACATCTTTACAAACTTTCACATTTACAATATTACCTATAGGATAAATAGGATAGGATTATTTGCTCCCGTTGAAGGGCCACCCGATTTATCTCACTGGTTCAGTGACAGCTCATTTAATCTAGCCTTGAACAGCTCTAAAACCTTAAACTCTATTTCCAGATTCCTCCTGCCCCTAGAGAAGCACGAAGCAAAGAACGGCCTCCGACCCCTCCAGAAGCCTAACGGGAAACTAGACGAGCCTCAGACCATAGACACGATCGAGCTGCCCGACTCCCCCCTGCGCGAGGCGACCCCGACCCCGGCCCCGGCCCCCGCGACCCCCGCGACCCCCGACAAGCGGCTCCGCACGCCGTCGCCCCGCTCGCCCAAGAAAGAGACGGATGGAGAGACGGGCGAGACGATACTGAAGGATTTTAGTATCATTTCTAAACCAGCTGAAGAGCTGAATAGAGAGTTTTTGGACTCGTTGCCGAAGGAAGAGAATAAGGTAGGTACAGTCGGAGTAAAAAAAGGTTCGCCACCCTAAGATCTATTTTCCTTTGCTCAGTATGAGCGCTAATCTGCTTTACTGCGTCAACCTGTCAACCTGCTAAACATAATCAGGTGACCATAGCAACCCTACCACTACACCTTGGCACTGACAAACACTGACAATTAAATAGAACATTATTTGATTGAAACTTTTACGAAGTTGTTTATTATTAATAAAAAGGTTTGGTATTGATATATGTTAGAGGTGTATACTATTTTGACCATTGTTATCATGTCAAATAAGTATAATTTGATATGCACTTTTCTACTTAGTACTTTGGTTTCAAAACGTACTAAGAGTCTATGACTTTGGAAAGGAATCAATTTAATAACTGACGAAGGTTTTCCTACCCCCGCCTGTACCTAATATCGTTTGGCATTGTTTTGCCTAACACCTTATGTGGTACGAGTAAGGGTGTAAGTTCTTAGTGAGATCACAGCTCTGTCCTAATCTACTTTCATGTTAGCTATTCGTTTCTGTGTGAGGTTTTTCTCGGTAAAATAGTGCGATGTTTCGCTATGTGAAATTATGCGTAATGAGTCTTATGCCAAGGGACTATTATACCAAGTACATTTTATGCGAAGTAATTATTCAGCTAAAAAAGTTTATGCTAAACGTGTTATGCTAAGTCGTCGCCGTCACTACCCCATCGGGAAAACATGTCGGTATTTATCGGTTGTCGATTATCATACCGGTGTTTATCAGGTCGGGAATGTTAGTGCGGTATATATCATCATCATCAATAGGTAATCAAGTAATAATTATATTGTCAGAGTGCGACGCCAACAAACAAACAAGTAAACATATTGTTTATATATGTGCTAGTATTCATAAAAAATAAGTTTCAGCAAGTTTGATTTCTGATTTCCAGATGAAGATTAGCGTGAAACCGGTGGAGAAGCTTATAGAAGAAGGCAAGCAGGAGGCCAAGCGTGAGCCGCGGGAGGGCGCCGTGTACAGCGACCTCGCGCACAAACTCAACCTCGGTCAGTGCCAGCTTTACATCAACTGTCAAAGAAATCGTGGCTGACCCTTTGTGATAATCAGAGCCCGGAATTTCCGTGGCATTTTTGACTTGTCATTGACAATTGCCAGTATTCCTGCGTTTCTCATAATTTCATTGGTACTAATTTAATTTGCCATAATGGTCACTGGGCATAACCCTTATTTGTCCTAATATCATATGCCATAGTGCGCAAGTGCCATAATGTTCAATATCCCCAATATAAAATAATAACTTTCCGTGATATTTAATGTTCATAATTCCTAAAACTTTAAGATTGGTTTTTGGAGTCTTTTTGTATTTTTTATTATCATATGATCTGTTATGTCAAATTTGGGCATATGACATTAGCACATATGAAATTCCGGCAAACGATGGAGAACAGTAGTTATTGAAGATGATTGTTTTACGATTTTTTACAAACTTTTCTTTAAGTTTCCCTGTTTCTTTATTTATTTGTTTGTTTGAATCAAATCTTGGAAGCTAAATTTGACCCACTTGCAGTGCTCCGATTGACTTGAAATTTGGCATACTTATGTAAATCTGGTGACAATACAATAATCTGGTAGTGTCATCCTGGTAGACAGGCCAGGATCGTCTCCGCAGAACGGAACTCCTCAACGGTTAATGGCATCTACTTTAAATTTGGTATGGAAATGTAGCTTGGATGACAATGCAAGTACAGTGAACAAAAAGTACAGTCAGCAAAAAAGCTTGTATTAAAAATGAATTTTTTAACAAAAACTTATTTGTTATTAATTCCAGGCAATGCAGACACGAAGTTCCTTAATGAGCTGGCGTCGTCACAGCACGAGCTGGTCTCCGGCGGCGCGCTCAGTTCCCTCTCCAACCTCGTCAACGGACACGGCCTGCCCAAGGACCAGGTCAGTGGCCGCAAACATCAAAAATCAAAATAAAATAAAAACAGTCATTTTTTTTAACTACCAGCGCTTTCGGAAAGACCACCATTGCCAAGAAGAATGCGCCGCGAGAAATTTGGCAGAAACTTTTTTTTTTTTTTCAAAATAACACTTGTAAACTACAGTATAAAATTAAAGAAGAAATTACAAAATAATAATAATACAGGGATGTACGGGGTCCCTTAGTTAAAAAACTAAAACTAAATGTTAAATATATATCTACATTCAGTGGAAGTGTAGAATGCTTCCAGCGTCATAAATAAAAAAAAGTGATTCTGAAATATATATTTTTCAGGTCAAGTAACCATAGCTTTTAGATTCCGAAGGCAAGCTCACGCCTGCCGTCCCCAAAGTTAGCTCACGCGCATATCATCATTAGGGTTGGGACTTTTGGATGTAGGTCATACTTGTTAGAGACAAAATGCGTGATGAAAGCAAGCCGCTTTGCACAGTGATAGTACTTACAGGCTAAACTGAGTGATTTGACCCGCAGCAGCGGAAGTTTCACCCCTTAGGAATAGAGATGGCGCCACTTCTTTAAAAAATATTTTATATATCACGCTACAAACATCAAACATTTTGCTTTACATTGCTTCTTCGAATAAACTTTAAAGTGTAATAAAAATAAAAATTAATGTTTTTTTTTATAAGTCTCTGAACTAATGTTGTTCAGTTTGACCTCACGTTTGATAGACCCTATTACTCTCTAAATGAATATTTCGAGAAGATTTATGACTAACAATGTTAATGTTTATGTGAATTTTATAAATTTGTGTATTATATTGATTGATATTTGGAATTATTTTGTTATAAATACTGAATGTTATTGTAAACTTAAAATAGTGATATAATTTAGTGTTAGTAAGTTTTGCATGCCATGTTGTGGCGGAACATACATACATGTAACTCTTCTACTGACATGTCGTTTGTACCAATTTTGTGTATGTTTTAGCAAAAATAAATGATTTGATTTGATTTTGATTTGACGAGTACTATCTATGTTTTAATTATTTTCTCGTGTTAGAATTAAATAAATAATTGAGTATGAGTATGAATACGAGTTTAATTGTATTGCTAGGGGTTCGCTTTTCGACGGTAGGGGGTTCGCGACAAGGTTTCCTTGATGGTGGCTGCAAGACTGGCAAGGTGATTAAGATTGGTTTTTGGAGTATTTTTTATTTCAACTCCAAACTTGTTACTTATTTGTTTGTTATTTGTTGTTGTTTGTTTCAGTTTGTATTTTCGTTGGCAAGATGATTCTTACCTATATACTTGTTACTTTATTGAAATAAATAATATACATTATATTATGATGACAATTGAAATATAAATAAACTTAGTCTCCAACAGCCAATTTATTACTCTTTGGGGGGGGGGGGTTCGCTGTCGTCTATAAACTATAACAGGGTTACGTGGAGCCATAAGTTTGAGAAACCCTGCATATGCAAACCGCGTAACTGAGTCCTCGCCTGCGCGGTACAGGGGCGCGGGGGTAGGACGACAAAGGGGACTGAAGGAGGTGCGGGCGGCAACCGGAATGAGCTGTGCTAAGAAGCGCCTGCCGCCCGCACCTCCTTCAGTCCCCTTTGTCGTCCTACCCCCGCGCCCCTGTACCGCGCAGGCGAGGACTCAGTTACGCGGTTTGCCTATAATGTCTTACCGTGCGACGAAAACTCCGATGCCTAAATCACTCATAGCAATACGGTGTAACAAGTGGAGACGGGGACGAAGACTTGAACTGAATTAAAGGCTCTCCCCTGGAACGCCACAATGTACGACAACTCGCTACTCGCCACTCACTTTCGCAGGTGGTAGGACCTTGTGCAAGGTCCGCCCGGATTGCTACCACCATCTTGCTCGCTAATCCTGCCGTGAAGCAGCAGTGCTTGCACTGTTGTGTTTCGGCGTGGAGAGTAAGACAGCCGGTGCAATAACTGGCACTTGAGGTATTCCATCTTAGGCCTCTAGGTTGGCAACGCATCTGCAATACCCTGGTGTTGCAGTTGTCTATGGGCGGTGGTGATCTCTTACCATCAGGAGACCCACTTGCTCGTTTGCCATCCAGTCGAATAAAAAAAAAAAAAAAAACTCGCAACCGGTTGCACGCAACTCTCACGATGTCGTCAGTTGCTTGCTTATACTAGTTGTTTGTTGCAGAGCGCGCGGCCGGCGGGACGCAGCTCGCTGCGCGCTGTGAGGGTCAAGCCGGCGCGGGCGACCCCCGCCAACCCCGCAACCCCCGCGCAGACACGTAAGTATCAGTAGAGACCAGATTATTATGCAACATAAAAAAATTATGCATTATAAATGGGGGTAATATTGCGCATGGAAATTGTTAAAATGTGCAAGATTAAAGGGCTGTGTCACCATCCATTGATTAGTGTTAACTGACGTGTAAATGTGATGCCGTCTTTATTTGTTTTGTTCGAATAGACGGAGTGTAAAGTTGGGTGCCCGAAATGAGAGACCGGTTGGTTTTTTGGACTTTTTACTCCGAAGCCGATTGCAATGGAACAGTGACAAACAAACTTAAAACCTTATTTATATTGATGCGCGATACTAGCGCCACCACATTTTGTGTTTATTTTGTAACTGCTGAGGTACATGAATGTCAACGGGCATCGATCATTTTGATTAATTAGCAAGCTATCTAGTTCAGCAGATGAACTATAGATGGCGCTGTATCGAACACGGAGACGGCATCACATTTAAACTTCAGTTAAGGTTAACACTAATCAATGGATGGTGAAACAGCCCCTTAATCTAAAAAATATTTAATTTTTATTTATTTCAAAATTAAGGTATCTCGTCAGGAAATTCTTTATTGTGCAAAAGGGTCACAAAGGTTAGGTTCATTCAAAGAGCATCGGTTTTTTACAAGCTTTTATTTAGTTTCACCTGTCCCGTTGTCTGTCTGTCTGTAATCAAATCTTGCAAGTTAAATTCGACCAACTTCCAGTAGTCGGATTGACTTGAAATATCAAACTCAAACTCAAACTCACAACATTTATTGACAAGAAAAACACACTACATCACAACAAAAACACAGTAAAAAATAGGAAAAGAGAGGAAAATAAGAGATATTGTGCTGTAGTGTGATGCCAAAAGGACTCAGCTCAGCATGTGCCGTAGCCCTGAAACCAGAGCTGCAGCGCTGGTTTTCAGCTGAACCCCGGTGAGTGTGCACCCACGTAACCGAACGCGTAATTATTGCGGGAAAAGAAAAAACTACATATTATATTATATATATATATATAAATCATGACAAATATAAGAATTATAAAATACCTATATACATATATATGCGTGGAAATTTGTACAAGAGGATTTAAAAATAAAATAAAAGAGTAGCAATAAATTCAATAACGACAACAATAATAAGTAAAATAAAATTAGGGACGCCTCAAGTAAGTTGGAACAACTCGATAATATAGCATACTTAATATATATGGCATACTTATGTAAATTGCGTGACCAGCGTTGGCTTCCGGCCAACACTATGCTGAGCTGAGAGATTTCGCTAATACTTAATACTTGTTAATTGTGTTCTCTGTAATGTATTATGTATTTAAATTCTTTATTGCACATAAAAATAAAAATACAAATACACAGAGAGGAGAACAAAGGCGAACTTATCCCTAAAAAGGGATCTCTACCAGCTAACCTAGTTAAGAGAAGACAATTTATAATATAGAGGATAAGCAGACAGTTAAAATTAAGTGCGGTAAAGAGACAAAAAACAGAAATACTCAAAAGAGAAAGAAAATAAATACAAAATTAAGATTGGTTTTTTGGAATCTTTTTGTATTTTTTATTTCAATTCCAAATTTTTACTTTTACGGTCATCCCGTAAAACCTAAATTGAAAATACAAACTGAAATATAGATGCACAGAAAAACCAGAAAAATAAGACCATCACTGGGAATCGAACCCAGGTCCTCGGTATTCCGTACCGCGTGCTATACCGCTACACCACTGATGGTCAACGGTACAGACACGAATTTCCCCTATGCACCTCATATCTCAGCTTGTTTGTTTCTTATGTTAGCCACTTAAGCAGTGACGCTAGCGACATCTATACCGTAGCCCTCATCGAGAAACTTTTTTCGGCACTCCATTGGAACTAACCGCTCACCCGGACAAGAGATGTCGTTACTAAGCAATCAAATTAAGATTGGTACAAATACAAAATTATTTACATTAAATACAACATATTACAAAAGCGGACACAGTCTCGCCTCAAGCCATAATTTCTTTAACCTCTCCCTGAACGCGGTCACAGACGGAGATTCCCTTAGGGACAAGGGTAAATCGTTCCTCAGCTTAACAGAATGGATAGTGCAAATACAGTGTGAATATTTATATTAAAAAAAAAAAACTATTTTCCAGCGCCGGGCGCTTCGCTGCGGCCGGACTCTGCGTCGTCGTCCCCGCCTGCGCCGGCGCCGGTCACCAACTTCGGCATCCACCGGCCGCCGGCCGCGACCAGCGACGACGAGATCGTCGAGGTGAGCGACAAACACTACGTGAGTCAATCAACTTTTTAGTGTTGCTTGTTGCCATGGTAACGTCTCCTGAGTCGTTAGAAGTATGATTTTATTGGGTATAAGTCCACTAAAAGTTGGATTTGTGACAGTTTTAACCTCGTAAGACCCAACGTCTTAAATTTAGGTGATGCCGGCGAGAGTGCTGCACATTCTACTCATTTTTATGTGTACCAACCGAACATCTCTGTAACCGCTGTTCAAGTGAATAAATATTATTTCTATTTTTATTTTATTTCAAACTTCACTAATCGACATTAAGTTTCAAATTCTAATGATCAGTATTTGACGTGGGCCTTACGAGGTTAAGGCAATTTCTTCATGGCTCATCCCCTACGCATGCTAACAGTATTGCGAACATTTTTCTAACAAAGTGTATCACTAATGGCTCCTAAGTTACGGGAACACTAAAAGTTGATTAGCCCACATACAAGTTTAAAACCGACAAGCTGGAAGCGTTGTTTCAGTTGCAAGAAATCCGATACGAAAGACCTTACAATGTATGTGTAAATCCATTCCGCTTCAAGCATTGTTTATTTGCAATAAATCCGGTTCGTAGAGCCATTTTTAATAGAGAAAAATCCGGTTCGAAGGACCATTTTTGTGAACATCTGGTTCAAAGGACCATTTTTATGAAAATCTGGTTCAAAGAACAGAAGCATTTTAATAGCGAAAAAATACATGTGTAAATCGATTCAGCTGAAAGGATAATTTTTTAGTTGCGAAAATCTGGTTCGAAGGGCCGTTTTGGTTACGAAAAAATCTGAAAGAAAGAAGAATAATTCTAGGAGATTTCGTTTACGATGAATTAATATCACTTATGCCAAATCTCAAGCCTCTAAATATAACGATAAAATAATAAGATTCTAAACAGAATGTGGCCTATAATGTAGTATTCCAGACGTCCAGCTTACATACAAAATTTCATCCAAATCCGTTCAGCCGTTTTAGCGTGAAGGAATAACAAATACTCATCCACACATACACATACTCATTTACTTCCATATTTATAATATTAGTTGCATTAACTGAAACTGTTTTTTTTTTCTTCACAGGTGCCCTACAAGCCCAAAACCCCAGAGATAATAGATTTAGACGAATATCCGGAAAGTCCGCAAGCCGTCAAGAAGAAAAAACTGGACATACTGAAGGAGCGCGGCCTCGAGGTCACCGCCATCCCCACCGCCCCCGCCTGGCCCACGCCCCCCATTGCCCCCCTAGCGACACCCCTAGCCTCCCCCCTCATGCTCAACCCAGCAGTCCAACACCAAATCATGACGCAAGCCCAAATATTCCAAATGTACAACATAATCCCCCCCAATTACGCTAACGGCGTACAACCCCCCAAAGTAATCCAAGCCACCAGCGCTTTCGGATCCTCAGGCCCAGAGAAAACCGTCTACGGCAACCCCAAAGACCCCTTCATGCCACCCCCCACGTTATGCTAGGCACCCCAGTCAAACCCCAACGGAGCGTTCAAACCACAACTCCCCCCCAAGACATCCTAGACTTGACTTGTAAAAGCCAGTCCCCCCCAACGGGCCAGAAGCCAGCAGTCGAAATCGTCCGAATCCCCACCGTACCCTCCCCTTCCAAAAACACATCCCCCCAAAATCTAAGTAAAAACTATACTCTAGTAGACGGGAAGGCGGTAGTAGGTTCAAATCTAGAAATAACATTAGTTAATCCTAAATCAACAACGCCCAACAAATCGAAGATACCACAGAAGAGATCGTCAAATGGGAAATTCGTTTCGGCGAAAACTCCCACCCCGCCGAAGGAATATCCCAAATTTAGCTCCAAAAAAGCACCCATAGTTGTCCCAAATTATCAAGTCAATCCCAGAGACGACGTGTCACCAACCAGCTCCACTGGATCAAGGGATTCTCAGTCAAATTTGCAGAATAATTTGCTGCAGAATGCGTTTAAAGGGCCCAGCAATTTGCAGCATATGATGGATATGCAGAAGAATGCGTCTAGTATGCAGTTTATGGACCCTATGTATATGAGCGCGTTGTATAGTAGCTTAGCTGGGTCCATGGACCAGCGGCAGCTGGCGATGTATAGGGACTTCATGGCAAGCCAGTTCAGAGGGTACTCCGGTCTGCTGGGAGTTACGCCGACAACGAAGAATTGAGTCTAGTCCGATTTGTGATAGTATATGGGCCCATGCCGTCTGCCGCACACATGTTAGTGAACTGATTTTAGTGCCACAGTATTTAGTTTTTGTTCTAATGGAAGGTTATGTTAATTATTCGTTGTTTGTTGGGCATTATAGTGGCATGCAAGGGAGGATTCCACGGGGGGAGGCAGGGGGGGTCAAGACCCCCCTTTGCGTCCTGGACTGAGTCTAGGATAACAGTAGATTTTGATTGACAAAAGAGGAGAGTTGATTTTTTTATTTGATTTATGTTATTTTACAATAAGCTTCAATGTTTTTTTGACCCCCTCCCTGGGTGGATCCCCCGTTGGTGGCATGCGGCGTGTTTCCGCAGGTCCTTTAGGCTAGTGCCACTGGTTCGCCAGTGTTGATCTCTGGAAAGCGGCTGGACGTTTTTTGATAAAGGGGGCATTTTATTGGCACACAGAATTAACGCCAATTAATTAAGTATTATTGTTTCTCAAAAGGCGTCCCGCGCGCTGTTTTAACGAAAAAAGTGGGAACAATTTTGATTTTTTCGTTTTGGGCGTCACTTGTAAATATTGTAATGGCGTCGTTTGAAGCGGCGGCTGCGGGAAGAGTATCCCGAAAAACCAGCTGTTTTGACACACAGAATGTATAAAATAGTAAATAGAACCGATTTTTTTTTTCAGAATTTAAATTCTTGTATTTTGCATACAATTTCAAATTTTTACTCGTCCATTTTCGGAACAGTCTAAGCTAAGAAGCTTACAAAGTTCAACCAGCCGCTTCAAGCGGCATCTAATAGTAATGCTTGTTTCAAAGCTCCTCTGACTCCTTTAAGACTAATCAAGACATTAATTATTATTTTTAAGTGAAAAAACTGTGATTGGCATCATTATTTAAAACCATTAGGACACAATTATCATCCGAACACTCAAACAACAGAAATTTATACCGAACGCACCGCTGACAAATGGGGTAGCCGAACGATTTATTAGAACGGTTAAAGTCGAATTTTAGTTGGGAAGTGCAAAAACCGGTTAAGTCTGAGTCGGACTCCTTACCTAACAATAAAATTGCTGCTTTAACGAAAAGAAACCGGACTGAATAACAAAGTTCGTGTCGCACTGTCCCTCTCACACGTATTAAATAATATTAGTGTAAGCGGGACGGCAAGATACGAAGTTCTTTTTTTGCACTTCGTAGTATGCGGCCGGATTTCTTAAATTACCAAACACCTTTACCACCCGCTCTACATGTTTGTTTCAAGATGGACAATTGGAATAAAAATTAATTGAATTAAAGTTATTTTTAAATAGTATATTTATGATGAGATGATTGGCAATTTGTAAGCATATTTATAACAAGTAGGGTTGGGGGGGGAATTACACAGAAACGGTTCAACTCACGATTATAAGTCGGGAAATGTCAGACTAATTTCGATCTTTTCTGAAGATATTTTTCGAAGAGTGCGTTCTCGAAGTGGTGCGGGGGGAGGGGGCAATCGTGGGTTGACCCGTTTAATTTGTATGCTTACTTTTTCAAATATGGCTCACGAAAGCTATAATTACAAATATAAATGGTTGATGTTGCAATCCTTATGTAGATACTCTCGGAAATAAAAACGGGTCAGATTTTCTTTGTGAAAAAACTGTTTTTTTTTATTCATATCATGGTTAGTCTTAAACGAGTCGCGGCGCTGTTGCTAGCAGGTCATAGATTCCATTTCCTTAAGTGTTATTAGATTAATGTTTTGAATTTACGATGTAAATATTTGTGAAGTTGATTTGTGAGAACGTAAAGTTAAATATGGAAAATTAATATTTGTTTTATTTCGACTCCTTGAAGCACCGGGCTATGACAGGCTGTACAGTCGAGGAAATTAACCTTTCATAATCATTTTTGTCACGATTTCTCAAGCAGATGTATGGAATGTCAATATGACATTAGTAGCACAAAGTTTCCACCCTGGGTAGTGATTTAATTTCCTTGACAGTACATTGATGCGGAGCGGTAAGTAATGCAGTGGAGTTGCGGAGGTGGAAAACTAGATAGCGTAGCGGAGTGAGAAAGTAATGCGGAGTTGCGGACTCATACCATTTGCGGAGCTTCTTAGCGTCCCCGCTCGCGCGTTTCTCCGCTCAGTACCACTACCATGAGTTTACAGTGACCGTACTCGATAGCGACGGCGTAAATTATTTGTATGGAGAATTGTACAGCGCCTCTACAAATAATTTACGCCGTCGCTATCGAGTACGGTCACTGTAAACTCATGGTAGTGGTACTGCTTCCCTGCTCTCCGCTCCGCTTCCCAGTTAATTCAGTCGCTAATTTAATATTTACGGGGAGGGTGTAATTAGAAAATAAACGTAACAGTTCCATGGAATTAAAAGTCAGTATCAGTTTGAAAGAAAAGAAAGAAGACATTTATTCACTAACACAGAAGACACACATATACAGCAAAATCAACACAAATAAAATAAAATAAAATTACAGAAAAACACATGAAAATAGTAAATACAATATACACAATGTTGTGTGTCCCCGCGAAAGTGAAACGGAACGTGAGTTTGGTGTATATTCTGCAAAATTGACTGACATTAAGTTTTTTTGTAGTTTTGTTCGTTAAGTTTTTGTAACTTGCCAATAGATGGCGCTGCACCAAGAAACAAGTAGGTAGCGGTATGTCTATCCAAAGTTTATAAGAGCAAGTGAAGTTCGTTCGTCTAATTACAGCTCATGGTTAGGTCCCGTTAGATGCGTTAGTTATACATGAGTTTGTATGGAAGAGTATTGCCACCTGGTAATACAATTTTTAGAAGCGACACATTCCTTTTTTGAAAGTGTCGTGCATAATGTTACGTGTCTGGTGATGTTGATTAAAAAAATACTTCTAATAATTTCATTGACGTAAAAAAAATTATAAGTCTTTTTGACACAACTGAATTAGTTTTTTTGTATAAGAGGGGGAAACGAGATGCGGGGCACCTGATGGGAAGCAATCACCGCCGCCCATCGACACCTGTCAACGCCAGGTTTATCGCTATCCCGCGGGAACTATACCATATGTCCTTCCCCGCGACCATAGATGAGTGTGTATACTGGTAACCCGCGACTGTCTGTATACCGAATTTCGTCTAAATCGGTTCAGCACTTTAGACGTGAAGAGGTAACAAACAGACTTACAAACTTTCGCAAACATGTCTTTAACCTGTCCTCTCCTAGAGGCACAAATTTGTGCCCAAAATCCTTCGATCCTGTTATCCTGGGAGATGACAGATTAAACGGTTTAAGATAGTTTCTGTGTATGAACCACCCAAAACAATTGAATTAAAAATAAGTTACATTAAAACAAAATTGCATTCAATAAGTATTTATTTCACAAAATACATTTTTAACACTTACTGGTATGAAGAAATACAGCTTAATTTAAATCTGTGAAAATTCCTATCGGATGCAGATTGAAAAGGCTGAGTAGTTCAAAATAAATTCTGTGCTTTTTTAACAATAATACCACAGTGACTGATGGACAAACGAAGGCTAAACCACAGATAGGTAGTGCCACGAGAGTTGAAGTGAATGATTACAATTACACACACAACTAAATGAAGAAATTATTGCATAAAAGGAGAATGAATGAAAGGAATGAGTGAATGTCAAAATCATGCTGTCATTATGACATGTTGCTGTGTGTGACCTCAGGTCTGGTGGTACTACCTATACTTGAGTTCTAGAGTTCTTAAAATTTTGGCTAAAGTATAAAAAATAGAATAAACGATGCCATAAAAAGTCTAATAAAAGTAATTTTTTTAACTAACTGCAAAATTAGATTTTTAATTGCTTTGAAACAAATAAATAAATAAAAAAATCTAAATTCATGTGTGAAACTAAATGTGAAATTTACGGCGTAGGAAAATATTGTGCGGAAACCTGCACACACCTGGGAAGCTCCCAATTTCCGATGGGCTCACGTGAGAACTGCCCAATAACTCTCATTCTGAGGGTAGGCCCGTATCCTGCAGTGGGAGTTAGTATATAGGCGGTGTTGAATACAGAGGTCCATTGCTTTGAAAATGTTTTTTTCAACAACTTATTAAATCACTTATCTACTCATAATGCCGGAAAAAAAAAGAGCAAGTCTCGTAAAGGTGCGGCTAGTCGCTCGTTTGCAGCGATAAATCTGGTCACGTGACCCCATTTTGAATGTGATTTTGAATTTCCCACGACTCGAAAAAAGTGGCGTCAAGTCGCCGCGTCGAGCAGCAGCGACTAGCTGGCTGCTTGCAGGAATGACCTTGGTCTTGGAAGCTGATTTCTTAATCTCATTTTGTAGCAGTCGTAGCAGTGGTAAAAATAAAAGAAATTGGAGTGAATGAAAAAAAAAATAACAGTGTTTTTGCCCAAAATTGAAGAGGTTTTTTCCAGCGATAAAGCTCAACATCAACACTTTTTTTTTTCATTCACTGCTACTAAATGAGATTAAGAAATCAGCTTCCAAGGCCAAGGTCATTCCTGCAAGCAGCCATCTTGCGATTTCCACTTGTTTTAGTCAGTGGTGGCCCCAATTTGTAGGGGGGTGGTTAGTATTTCTGCATGTGGGGGTTGGGTGGGGGGTTACGCGTCGTTGACGGCGAGCACGGCGCCGCTGTAGGCGAGGTCCCAGTAATGTTCCACGCCGTGCTTCTGGAACACCTCGCGCGCCTGCTTCTCCGTCGGCAACACCTGGAAATAAATAAATAAATATATGTAGAATAAGGAATGTCGGGCAAAGCTCTGCGCAGGGGGCGGCACTAGCACAAACCGTAAACAAACCGCCATGACAACGTCAGTACTCTTTATAGTTTGTGGCCATAACGGTTCATGATGTGACATATTTATTAGTAACAAAATAACATGATTTTGACATCGAAAGTAACGATAGAGCTATCCTACTAATATTATAAATGTGAAAGTTTGTGAGTGAGTGAGTATGTTTGTTACTTCTTCACGCTGAAACGGCTGGACGGATTTGGATGAAATTTGGCAAAAAGTTATTTTATATGATTCGTTTTTTGGAGTCTTTTTGTATTTTTTATTTCAACTCAAAATTTGTTACTTTTACAGGTATCCCGTGAAACCATATCGAAAATACAAACAAATCAACAACAAACAATCGTAATTTCATTGCTTAGTAGCGACATCTCTAGTCTGGGTGAGCGGTTGGTTCCGAAAGAGTGTGACGTCTCTCGATGAGAGCGGAACATAGATGTCGCTAGTGCTGCTGCATAAGTAGCGTAGTAGAAATAAGCAACCTGAGATATGTATGCATAGGAAAAATTCGTGTCTAGATTCCTGTCCAGCGGTGGTGTAGGGGTTACAGCACGCAGCACGGATTGCTGAGGACCTGGGTTCGATTCCCAGCGCTGGTCTCTTTTTCTGGTTTTTCTGTGCATCCATGTCTCAGTTTGTATTTTCGATATAGTTATTTTATACCCTGGATTTAAACATAGGATACTTTTTATCCCGATATTCCCACGGGATAGGAATAAAATCTCTAAATACCAACCGCTAGGCTTAGAGTCATGAAATTTGGTGTGTAGGTAGCTGGACGTCTGGAATAACACATAGGCTACTAACTGTGATACTACTAAAATGTGATATTGACCTTGAACTTGATGTCCCCGAAAGCCCTGGTGGGGGTGATCCCCTCCCACACGAGGCAGCAGGAGTTCGGTACCTCGTTTCCCTCAGCGTCCTTCACCAGGTCATCCTCCCATTTGATGCGCTGCAGCATCAACCTGGAATACAATAAGAGTATAATTAAAATTAAAATGGTTTAGTAAATAGTAGATTGTACAACGAGAGCATAAAACGAGCCATTTTACCCAAGACGTGCAAATAGCCACCCGAGACGGTACGGCGAGGATGGATAGACACGTCGAGGGGAAAATGGGTTTAATGCTCGAGTTTTACACTCTGCTTTTCACTTCGTTGGCGAGGAAACTAAAAGCAACAGTGGAAACAATTGTTCCCTTACTATGTAACTTTAATTGTTCACGCCTTACTGTTATAATTATAAATTTTTAGTTTTATTGATCAATTTGAATTGATTTGATTTATTTTTAGTTTTATATAAATAAAAATGTAATTAAAAAGAATAAATAAATAAATAATATTAAATATCTCAGGACAATTCACACCAATTGACCTAGTCCCAAAGTAAGCTTAGCAAAGCTTGTGTTATGGGTACTAAGCAACGGATAAATGTAATTATATAGATAGATACATACTTAAATACATAGTAAACACCCAAGACCCGAGAACAAACATTCGTATTTTTCATACAAATATCTGCCCCGACACGGGAATCGAACCCGGGACCTCAAGCTTCGTAGTCAGGTTCTCTAACCACTAGGCCATCTGGTCGTCAAAAGAATATGTCGAAACTTCTTTGTTTGTGGCTGTTCACACCTGATTACCTTGGTCTTAGACGAAGATTTTACTTTATGCACTAGAGCATAACAAGTCATTTTATGCCGCCTAGATCCAGCACAAACACGAACTTTACGAGCATGAGATGTGAAAAATAATTGATGATGTGAGTGTAACAACTGTAGCATGGTGTAGGTTTTCTCACTCTGAAGATGAGCTCTGGTTGAGTTCGAAACGCGTCAGTGTAGTGTGGTGGTGGTGATAGATGGGTTTTGTGATTTGTGTGTGTTCTTACAGTGGTGGAGGTGGAGGAACTGCATGAACACGCATATTTTGCATAAGCTTAGCTATCGTAAGTCGCGGTGAGCAAGGAAATTCTTTTAGTTCATTGAGATGGACCTCCGCAAAGTAACGCCTGATTCAATAAATTATTGAAAAATATTGCTGTCATTTTTAAATAATTTACTTAGACGTCAATTTTTGCGGTATTTTAGGGTCTCCGTCCACAAATATTAAGAACCGCTGCGTTAAGATGCGGCCACGTGCAAGTCGCTCGACGCTCATTTCCAGCGATAATAGTACCCTATTTTGAATTTCCTGCGACTCAAAAAGCAGCATCAAGATGGCTGCTTGCAGGAATGATCTTGATCTTGGAAGCTGATTGATTTCTTAACCTCCTTTAGTGGCAGTCGTGGCAGTGGTACAATTAAGAGAAATTGGAGTGAATGAAAAAAAAAATAACATTGTTTTTGCTGAAATTGAAGAGATTTTCTTTTTCAGCAATAAAACTCA
>NC_133497.1:9724999-9777175 GCF_025370935.1 Choristoneura fumiferana | reverse complement strand
CTTATCTGAACGTTATCTGATAATTATTTTTAATAAACAACACACTTAACTAATTAGTCACAATCGCATTCACGCAACAATTTGATCAATGATTAAAGCGAGATGTCAGATTTATATCTGTCACCACACTTGGAAATTACGAAAGTTTTCGTTAAAATAGTAGATTGTACAACAAGAGCATAAAACGTGCCATTTAACGCGAGACGTTCATAAAGGCTGGAAATAAAAGACATTTTTAATACCCTCTCTACTTCTCAAGCAGAGGGTCGTCGGTTTGAGCCATGACTTTTTATGCTCTAGTGCGTTAAGTAAGATCTACGTCTAAGCTAAGACCAAGACAATCGGACGACAAACACTAGAATTTTATAAAAAAGTAAACTAACTAACTAATAAAACTATGCAATTGTAGTAACTTACCTCTTACTTGTTGACTCATAATTGTATGTATTTAATTTGGACCTATGTTGTTCTTGAAATAAATGAATTATTATTAATTATAACGTTATTTAAAAAAAAACTAAGTAGATTAAAAATCAAAGGCTGTAAATGCACACCTTCTATTTTTTCTACTCAATTTCTTCACAACGCGACCTCGACTTAAATAGTATACGAATACGATGCAAACTATTCGGGTATAAAATTATAAAACGACGCGTGTTATGCACTCGTTATACAATCTACTACTTTTGGACCTTAAATAAAATGAAGACAAAAAAAGAGTTGTAAAAGAAATATTTCAAATGTAATAATAATAATAACGTCGCGGCGGCAGCCCTGCCAGTAAGTATGCTCCGGCCCGATATTTTTTCACTGCAGAACAAAACGTGCGAAGAGTTGTATTGCTAGTTTTTTTATTTGTTTAGGTAAATAATCCTACTAGAGTCTAGACCAACTAATATTATAATGCGAAAGTTTGTGAGTGAGCGTGTCTGTACAGTCGAGGGCATCATTAGAGCTATAGCATTTTTTTATTTTTTATTTTTTTTTATTCAACTGGATGGCAAACGAGCAAGTGGGTCTCCTGATGATAAGAGATCACCACCGCCCATAGACACCTGCAACACCAGGGGGATTGCAGATGCGTTGCCAACCTAGAGGCCTAAGATAGGATACCTCAAGTGCCAGTAATTTCACCGGCTGTCTTACTCTCCACGCCGAAACACAACAGTGCAAGCACTGCTGTTTCACGGCAGGATTAGCGAGCAAGATGGCATTATACATATATGTAAACATCGATCGGTTAGTGGCTTAAATATTTCTGACGTTTTGTGTATGTATTATATATTTACGCCCTTGACTGTACGTACATGCATGTATTTATTATCCTTAACGCTAAAACGGCTGGATGAGGGTTTTAATATGGGTCATACATAATCAACTTTAATTGTATGAGGAACCTGACTCTTGCGGTTTTCTCCATACACTAAAAACGTGTTTTTGTTGCTATTTGTTAGCCTACAATAGGCTACTTTTAATTTTCCAACGGGATTCATCTAAAATCCCAAAATCATGCAATTTTGCACGAATATCTGTTAGACGTGAATGAATACCTTTGTACCTAATGTAACGAGAATTCCCATAGGAATTTGATAAAATCTCAGAATTTTAATTAAACTGCCCGGCCCGCCCTGAATTAGTATTTAATAAGAGAGGCTTATAATACAAACAAAGGTACCAAAATTGTCATAACACGTCAAAGCTAGGTACCATGATAAAATAACTAGAAAAAAGTCACTACTGTGTAAAGTCAGTGCACCACACATTTCTCTGTCCATCTTGCATCTCTCTCTAGCGAAGGGTTTTATACTTTTATTCCTGCGGTAAGTAGCCCCCATTATTGTAAATAAAATACTATGTTACTATTTCATGAGTTAAGTTACGTTCACCTTTACGTTGCGGCGGATTTTAAAGTTAACGACCTATAGAGGAATCTGACGACAGAGTGAAAATGAAAGGAATAAAATAGTAGATTGTAGGAGCATTTCACCCGAGACGTTTGTATTAACCTGAGCCGTAGACGAGAGTTGATAGTTAAGTCGAGTGTTAAATGGGTTTGATGAACAAGTTATCTACACATTCTTGTTTTTCACTTCCACGGGGTAACTTTTATTGTTTATGCATTGTTGTATATTAACGTTTTATCTACATAGTTAAGTTAATTAAATAATATAAAACGCGAATTATTAAAAAACAACTTTATTTTACAACTTTTTTGCCTATGGCCTCCTTTCTTTTCGTTCTATCACTGTAATGGTTTAATTAACAAAAGAAAAAATATCTGTTCTATATTTTCTAATCATCTCATTGACAGATTAAATAAAATATTATTTCTTACAAGCTTTTATTTAGTTTCATCTGTCCCGTTATGTCTGTAATCAAATCTTGCAAGTTAAATTCGACCAACTTCCAGTAGTCGGATTGACTTGAAATTTGGTATACTTATGTAAATCGCGTGACAATACAATAATCTGGTAGTGACATCCTGGTAGGAATAAAAAAAAACTGTTTATTTCACTGAATTACAAAAATCTTCCACTTAGATTCTAATCTTAGTTTTTAAAGATTTTAACGAATCTAATTATCGTTCTTACATCTAACTAATTAATGAAATGACATTAACTGTAGGATACACCTACTGATCAGGAAGGCTGTTTATCAGCATTTTTAACCCCAACGCAAAAAGAGGGGTGTTGTATGCTTGACCGCTATGAGTGTCTGTCTGTCTGTGGCACCGTAGCTCTTAAACGGGTGGACCGATTGGAATGCGATTTTTTAATTTTAAAGCAGGTTTTCTAGCGATGGTGTCTTATCAAATACGGTTCAGACCTTTGAAGTGACAAACTCGGGGGTTTTCCAACATTTCGTTGGTTAGGTTATTTTATTTTGTTTTGCAATGAGTCATTTTTTTTTTTTTTATTCGACCTGGATGGCAAACGAGCAAGTGGGTCATAATGGTATCTTAGATAATTTAAGATATGGAAGTATATTCAAAGCGCGGGGCAGAGCGGGTGTGCACCCGCCGGAGTCACTGCTACTCGAAGGTATTATGTATGTTGGGAGATATTATAGATTCATTAAATTGAACAACTGTGTCCATATTTATAACAAAAACATACGCAAAATGTATCAAATGATGAGATCAGAGGTCGAACAAGGTTGACATACATACATATGTATACGCATAGTTTTGTTTACTTAGCTACCATTCGCCAGATCAGAATAACACTAACTAATATTGAAAATTCGAAAGTAACTGTATGTCTGTTACCTTTTCGGCGTAAACAGCTGATTCGATTTAGATGTAATTCAGGCCACTGCGAAATCAGTCTCGAAGACCTTCGTGCAACTGTTCAGTGCCCTTAGTGTAAGTTTTCGGTTACAAAATACGTCTCGATCGCGTTCGCGTTAAAATCCCAATTTGTATGGAAACACGAACACGCCTCTAGCGGAACGTTTTTGCGATGTTGCGGTTAAATGTGATGCCGTCTCCGTCTATTCGAACAAAACAAATAGAGACGACATAACATTTAACAGTCAGTTAACACTAATCAATGGATGGTGAAACAGCCCCTAAGGGAATAATTTATTGAATCAGGCGTTACTTTGCGGAGGTACATATCAATGAACTAATAGAATTTCCTTGCTCACCCGCGACCTTACGATAGCTAAGCTTATGCAAAATATGCGTGTTCATGCAGTTCCTCCACTCCACACTGTAAGAACACACACAATCACACAAACCCATCTATCACCACCACCACACTACATTGAACACGTTTCGAACTCAACCAGAGCTCATCTTCAGAGTGACACAACCGTACACCATGCTACCAGTTGTTAGCCCTAAGGGTACAAATATACAAGGAGCTGACTGCCAACCTTCAGAACGGAGTGGCACTTGAAGAAGAAGAACTACTACTACTATGAAATGCATAATTTTAGCTTCGTGTCTTGCCGTCCCTCTGCCGCTTGTATTGTTTAATACGAGAGTGAGAGGGACGGTACGATACGAACTTAGAATTTCGTAGTAGCCCATGAGTATGGGGGGTATATTATAATAATAAATAATAATAAAAAAACTTTATTTTACCAACAACAACAAAACATTTTACAATCACGCAAAGTAAATATTTTACTTAAGTCTAAAGGTGGGTAGGTACATATGTTGTAGGTTTATACTTTGAAGAATTAATGATGTCCTTACTCCCCGTACTAGTTATAACTGTATCACGGGTGAAGTAAGATTCGTCATTCTTAATCGTGAAGTCAAATTAGACATGTGTGTAGACCAATGTACGTTATATATATTGAGGGGGGAAGTGCGGCGACTCAAGATAGATTGGTCGGAACGCGCACGTGTTTAGGCATTTTCTTCGCATTACTTCAAAGGTATTACTAAAACAAACGCATATTTCAAAGATGTAACGAGTATACGCGATAGAAAACATATATTTTTCTTATAATTCCAAAACTCATGAACCTGCCGTGCATTATTTGCGTGTAGGGTTTATTTTGTTCTTTAGAGACCACTTCGGGTTTCATTCTTATCAAACGAATTAGGTACAAATAATCGTGTTTCTATAGTGGATGATATATAAAGTAAATCCTTATATATCTTACAAATGTGATTCAAAACTGAAGGTTCAACTTTCGTGATTTTCGCTTATAATTTTAACGTGATTTATTACGCTTAAAACACAGTTACATGCTGAGTGTGTAATGTGGTCGAAACGTCGTGGTAAATATTACTCGTGCGTTTAACGTGATAAGTCCGTTTATGGTATTAAATAAACAAATGCGGTTTTTTTTCGAAAACTTTAATTAAATTCTTGATTTTATTTACTTAAGTACATTATATTTGCACAGAAAAAGCAGAAAAATAGACCAGCGCTGGGAATCGAACCCAGGTCCTCAGCAATTCGTGCTGCGTGCTATTCCCCTAAACTACCACTGGACAGGAGACTAGACACGAATTTCTCCTATGCACCAATATTTCAACTTGCTTTCTTTTCATTAGTCACTTAAGCAGCGACACTAACGCCATCTATGTTTTTAAGTTCTCATCGAGATACATCAAACACTCCCCTTGGAACTATCCGCTCACCAGGCACAAGAGATGTCGCTATTAAGCAATCAAATTAAGATTACATTTTGGAGTCTTTTGTATTTTTTTTTAAAATTTTGGAGTTTAAATAAAAAATACAAAAAGACTTAATCTTACTAGGGAAAATTTATTTAAGAATATAAACTTATAGAAAATACAATCATATACCTAAGAGCTAAATACTACTAAATAATAAATCTACTAGCTAACTTAAATAATATTTTTATATTATAAAAAAAGACCGCCTCGAATCGTTCCTGGCGCAAAGGTGCCCAACACGCTTGCCGCGTTCCCGCGTTGAACGGCGATAGATAGCCTTTGCATCAAGAACGACTCGGAGCGAGAGTCTAATCCCCGGTCCCGCAGCCGGCGTCCTACTTCTTTAAAAAACACAGCCTCCGAGCACCAACAACCGTCGTCTCCACCGCAAGCGCAACAAATATGTAATTGGAGAGGGCTGAATATTTCTCGCGCTTCCTAAGGGCCGCTGATTCCGCAGCAGCTCCCGCGGTCCTCGTGGTTCGACCCAGGTGCGAGGCTGCAAAAGTGCTGACACAGGTAGCGTCCCGAAGAAGGCACTTTCCCTTTTGCCATGGCACCAAGGTCAGCCCATCAGGCCTTTTACCATCTGACCGACTAAGACCTGGTGGCTCCAGCACGCACGGGACGTTAGCTGAAACCAGGGCCCTTCTTATTAATTCATTGAGCGCGTGATGGCGCGGAAATCTTCCCACACAACGACAACAACTCAATGCATGGTGACCGTTGCTCTCAACCATAGTGCCGCAGATGCATATATGAGGTTACTTATATTATTTTGCATAACCATGAGTATACAATACATAAACTAAAGAGGTTCAACATAGTTATCAAATGATTAATGCAATAAATGCGCTAGAAACTCACCGCGCTCTTCAATAACTGAATTCTAGATTGTAAATATTGCTGGCTAGATTTTTCGTCCGCGTGGTTTAGCCTGATAACGCCTGCTGATAAGGAGAGCCTAGTTCTACCTTATCAATACGGTGTTCGACGAACCCAAAGTACCTGTAGGTACGAATGTGGAGAAAACGCTTAAATCCCGGTATGTATACGTCCCACAGCTGGGCGCAGGGTTCTTGGCATGATGCCTATTCATATTATACAACGCCGCTGATATGCAAAAGGGACACAGAAAAAAATAAAAAGTTCTTTTAATGAACTAAAATAATTTCCTTGCTCACCCGCGACCTTACGATAGCTAAGCTTATGCAAAATATGCGTGTTCATGCAGTTCCTCCACCTCCACACTGTAAGAACACACACAAATCACACAAACCCATCTATCACCACCACCACACTACACTGACGCGTTTCGAACTCAACCAGAGCTCATCTTCAGAGTGACACAACCACAGTGAGTGAGAGTTCTTTTAATGCAAAAATTTGAAATGTTAATTACGTTTTTTTTATAAAAAAAGCAATTTTTATTTAATTTGTGTCCCTTTTGTATATTTATACATTTATTTTCATTTACATATATATATTAAGGCATGTGAAAGTTTGTTAATTCTTCGCGCTAAAACGGATAGACGGATTTGGATGTAATTTGGTATGCAGATAGCTGGACATCTGAAATAACACATAGGCTACTTTTTATTCCGATGTTCCCACGGGATCTACGTTTAATGAAATTATGCGCGAGTGGTTTTTATGACAAATCACTTTTTGGAAATTGCCATGAGGTTTTTGCGAAAGCTAGTTTCGCGATTTGGACCGTCCGAGACGTAGACATTAGTAAAGATTGACATTTTACTACTTTGACATTTCGCGATTTGGACCACCCGCGACTTGGACGTGGCGCGACTTAGACGCTGTAAGACATGGACCTCTTACGATGTGGACGCAATTGGGCCAATCAACTATTTTACCCACACTTTGGGCGTCTCCTGCGTTACCAAAATTGTCTCTGGCGTTACCAAAAAATCGTACTTCCAACAAGATATTTCACGGCTTAATAGGTGGAACTAAGCGTAGGATGGCATGTATTCATGTACACCATCTATTAAATCACATAAAAACAATGTTTACTTACAAAAATCCTGCAATTGTTTGAAAAATGTCGCGGACAGATTAGTGTCGGTAAAAAAGTTGATCGGCCCTATTTCGACACTGGACATTTTACGACTTTGACGAGCGGATATGACGGTGCACGCCAGCAAAGGTTCATCATCGTCATCCCAGCCTTATATACGACCCACTGCTGGGCACAGGCCTCCTCTCCAGAACAAGAGGGCCTCGGCATAGTTTCCCACGCGGGTCCAGTGCGGATTGGCACTTCACACGCACCATTGAATTGCTTCGCAGGTTTGTGCAGGTTTCCTCACGATGTTCCCTTCACCGCAAAGCTCGTGTAAATTTCAAATGTAATTCCGCACATGAATTTCGAAAAACTCACGAGGTGCGAGCCGGGGTTTGAACCCACGACCCTCAGTTTGAGAGGCGATAGGTCAAACCACTAGGCCACCACGGCTCTTTCACAGCGGTTCGTTATTGTAAATTTAATCTGTGCATCCATGTCTCAGTTTGTATTTTTAAATTATGATTCACATATGAAGTCGGTCAAATTATGATCTTAAGAAAAAAGTGGTATCACATTTCGCTACAACAATTCTTTTTCAGTAAATCGCCCTTTTACATCAAACGTACGAATGAAAAAACACAATTTAATTGTAAAAATAATAAAAAGCAGGCAAAGCCATAAAAAAGCACTAGTGCATTCTAGAACAAGATTGTACTTGGAATTGTGCTGCCACCCGTGCCGTTGCAACTCGTTTTAATATTTAATGCCGAGATCTCGCACATAATATTATATTCATACTTTTATACCATCTCTGTGGCTTGCATCCGTAGGAGGTTTATATGAGATTAGAAATTATGTTTAGGCGCCATTTTTATGCCAGATCTTGACCTCTTCCCTAACCTATGAAAGAAAAAAATCAATAATAGACAAAAACTACAAACATATTTTCATAATTGAGTAAAAAAGGTAAATTTGTGTTATTTTTAAGTAGATTTGAAATTTTGGTAAGTATGTAGGTTTATTTGTCATGTACTTTAATCACCTAAACATGTTTTTTTTCTTTTTCAGAATAAACATACATACTGAACTTACACTTCCATTTATTTATATATCACTAATCCTAAACTCAAAAACACAAAACAAAAAAAAAACTAAAACTAATCATGTAAAAGAATCCCCTTAGGCATAAGGTTCCGTAGATGCTAACAGCGTTCCCTCTCTGAATAGCTAAGCTAATTCTTTGTCCGAAAAAGTTGACAGCTATCCGGTACCCTGTATGTGATAACATTAATTTATTTATAATCTCTTTAATTGATTATATTCAAAAACCTACATTATCAAAACGGAATAATTAAAATAAAATCAATATCACATTACAAGTTACAATCTATCTCATCGCACTCAACACACATTTAATATACGCACACATACACATCTAATTTTATGGTCACACATCATAGACCAGCGCGCACATTGGAATTTCAACCTTCTCCCAATGGCACAATATTGATAATTAAATGGCAAACCGCTTGCGTTAAGTCGTTTTAAATTCAAAACCCATGGCGATATTTATACAAGACACACAGAGAAGTGTGTGAATTCGTTGTATTGTGTGTTTATTTAAATTTGAACCTTATTCGCATACGTATTAAGTCGAAATTGCTCAGATTATATTCACGTCAAACATACAATGAAACATGACCTGTATTTACTTATACTTAAGGTTCAAATTGTAAAGGTGTATTTTAGTATGTGATATAATACTGCGGTTACGTTGACTTTGGCACAAAGAGTTTTTTTTTTAAGAAAATATTTTGATGATTTGGAAAAGGAGCTTAATTCTTATTAAATGGTGTATATTTTGTTTCTCTTTCACGGAGTTTAAACGATAAAACGACTATAGAATTTGATGAAATTTGGTTTACATTTTTTGTGGTTAGAGAATCTGACTAATCTTAACTTAGCTTGAGGTCCCGGGTTCGATCGCCGGTCGGGTCACGGTCACGGGCTACTATGGAATTCGAAAATCGTTCGTATCGTGCCGTCCCTCTCACTCTCGTATTAATAAAATACTTAAGCGATTCGAATGCGGTTTTTTTTTATTGAAAGCTGGGTTTCTAGCGATGGTTCTTAGACATGTTTTATCAAAATCGGTTCAGGCGTTTTTGAGATAATGAACTTTGAAGTGACAAAGTCGGGGTTTTCCAACTTTTTTTCGGTAAGGTTATTAACCCCCAACGTAAAAAGAAGGGTGTTATAAGTTTGAAGCCAATGTCAGTCTGCCTGTGGCATCATAACTCTCAAACGGATGGACCGATTTCGATGCGGTTTTTTTACACGAAAGCGAGTTTCTTTGCATTTGTTTTTAGCTATATTACATTAAAACAAGTTCAGCAATTTTCGAGATACTTTTTTTTTAACTTTTTTTTTAAAACCCCTACTCGTTTTCCACTCATTTTTTCAAACAGCAAATACAAGTTTTTTGTCTCTTTCTATTCTTATCTACCGTGTGCCGAGGAACGTAATTTGCCGTAGAAAGTACCCGGCGACCCGTGACCACGACCGTTTTCACTTTGACGGCTGTCGCCTAATCCAGAGTCGGTTAAACGGTTGTTACAACACAGTCAATACTTAGTTGGCACAGGCCTCCTCTCATAATAAGAGGGCTTGGGCTAGTTCCCACGCGATCCCAGTGCGGCTTGGGAACTTCGCACACACTGATAACTTCGCGGGTTTGTGCAGCTTTCCTCACGATGTTTTCCTTCACCGCAAAGCTCGTGGTAAATTTCAAATGTAATTCCGCACATGAATTTCGAAAAACTCAGAGGTGCGAGCCGGGTTTTGAACCCACGACCCTCTGCTTGAGAGGCGATAGGTCAAACCACTAGGCCACCACGGTCCTTTTAAACTGCATATCCGTCCCAAATTTCAAGTCGGTACTAATAACCATTGAGGAGTTCCCTCCTGCGGAGACGATCCTGGCAGGACCACCAAGACGTCACTACCAGATTATTGTATTATCACCAAACTTACATGAGTATGTCAAATTTCAAGTCAATCGGACCGCTGGAAGTGGGTCAAATTCAGCCTCCAAGATTTGACCCAAACAAATAAATAAACAGGGCAAGCTAAAGAAGAGCTTGTAACAAAAACGTATATGGAAGTATGGTTAGAACCCCCGGAGCGCGAGTGCCGCACATGGCACGTTTTTTCTAAAGCAACGCGTAATGGAGCTAGTGGACGGCCGGCCTTACAAAAACAACGGATATAACTCCTTCCAATCGATTGTTACTGCACCGTCCGCAAAACAAGCGCTTATAAATTTTCTTTATAAATATTTAGTACCTACTAGCTTCGCACGCGTAAATCATTAAATACAGTAGTTGAATTGAAATTCCGGGATTTTATTAAATTCTTGTGGGAATTCCCTAAAATTACATCGTGGTTTTCATTGACGTTAAATTAAAGCACCCATGCCAAATTTCATGACTCTAAGCCCAGCGGTTGTTATTATCCCTATCGGGATAAAAAGTATCCTATGTTTTAATCCAGGTTATAAAATAACTTTTTGCAAAATTTCATCCAAATCCGTCCAGCCGTTTCAGCGTGAAGAAGTAACAAACATACTCACTCACTCACTCACTCAAAAACTCTCACATTTATTATATTAGTAGGATAAATGCAAAAGCTAGCAGGTACGTTTGTTTGAAAGATTATAAAATACGAAATACAATATTTTTACAAAAAGTCTACGTAATTGTTGTCCATCACAAACAAAAAAAAGCATAGGTACCATCAGCCAAATAAGTGGTCTATCAATTTTTAAACAAGTTCCTATCAAATGAATATGTCGCTAAAGTCGAACTTTCAAGTTGACAGACACGTCTATTGGCATTATTGTTTTATGACATGCAAACGATTATCAACTTTAGGGTGGTAGACCACATATTTGGCTAATGGTACAATCAAACCATCCACCATCTTGCTCGCTAATCCTGCCGTGAAATAGCAGTGCTTGCATTGTTGTGTTTCGGCGTGGAGAGTAAGACAGCCGGTGAAATTACTGGCACTTGAGGTATCCCATCTTAGGCCTCTAGGTTGGCAACGCATCTGCAATCCCCCTGGTGTTGCAGGTGTCTATGGGTGGTGGTAATCTCTTACTATCAGGTGACCCACTTGCTCGTTTGCCATCCAGTAGAATAAAAAAAAATATCTTTACAATATTACTTTTAATATTATAATCACCCGAGTGTCGCTGCTAACGGTACGCATACAAAATGGCGGACAGAGGACGCGCGCACGGCCGCGCCGAAGGATTTCTTTGCTTCGCAATTACAACCGTCTAACGTCGTGATTTCACCCTTAATTTAATAATGTACCGTATACGGAACATGATTTAGCCGTGCGGTTTCAAGTGAAGCCACTACAAATAGTGTATATTGTATTTCGATCTAATTTATGAGAAGAATCTTCTATAAACACTCACTGGATCGGATCAATAACGCATTTAAGTATAATTCGTGTCTTTTAACTACATGTCTAATCACTTTTTTCACCAAAATTCACTTGATTTCAATATTTATTTTTCATTTGAAAAATCTTCGTCAAAATCTGACGTTATTTCTTGATTGAAACATGTGTATAATCTGTAGTAGCATAGACTAGCGTAGAGATGGTGGAAAATTTGTCATTTTAACAATCAAGTAATGCGCGGATCAATAAGCGATTTTTATTTACTTTCCTTAAAATTAAAAAATTGTTACTGCTTTTATAATTGAATAAACAGTCTTTGGAATGAAATCAACTATTGTAAATAATAAAATAGACAAAAATACTTTGATCTATTCAATTAATAAATTAATCGATTTACTGAACAGATTAATTGTTTTGCAATAGGTTCTAGTTTCACATCATTGAATGTCTGTGGTCGGATAAATGGAGTCTTTGTTTACACTTTACATAACTTGGATCGAAATACAATATAGATAATGATCAATGAATTGACAACTCGTGAATTACAACCGTCTAATCTAAAGTCATGATTTAACCCTTAATTTAATAATGTGCCATATACGGTACAGTTTGTTGAAGCTACTGGAAATAATGTAGTTCACGTAATAAGTCTTTATAAATCATTTTTTAGTTTACCTTTATGTCTTTGGGGAGTGATTATTTCGGATAAAATGACCCACTAATAACAATCATAGTTCACAAGAACATCCCATAGCAGCCCCTTAATATATTCAGTTATCAGAGGCGTGCGAAATATTTTGGATTAAGCCATTAAACAAGATTGAAACTACTGCATTAATATTACTATTATTCAATTATCAAATAAAAATTAAATAAAACATAAATAAAATACTAGTACGTCACTTTTGTTTTAGTAGGTATTATTAATCTATTGAAATTTAATAATATAAATATCATAATCGTAATTCATACACGTGTATATAAGTTTACTTACATCAGTACGTCTATTTAATTAACCATTAAATAGTTTAAAACAACATTAATTTACATAAATACATTGATACTTATGATTCATACATTCATCAATGCTATATACAGGGTGTTAAAAAATTACTGTACTATACGTAACCCATATTAGGGCTACTGATTACTAATAAGAACTATTCAAGTGGCAAAATATTGTTCTATTTTTATATGTATATTGTATGGAGAAAAAGTCTTCTCATGACTCAACTTCTTAAAAAACCGCAATTTTTTTCAGACTATTTTCAAAATTCTGAATTCACCCGTTTATTGAGCATGTAACACTAATTTTGGTTCATGTCCGAAAATTAACCATAACAAATAATAAACTTCCCTTCTTGTTTTATAAAGTGAAATCTAATCTATTCGCTTTAAACCCTTTTCTTGGCATTGTATTATTTATGATACGTAATTTTAGATAATCTTTTTGTTTTTTTTTTTAAGATAGCTTTATTAGCTCTACAAGAATCCAACTAGGCTTGAATTCAGTACACTTGTTTCAACTAGCCAAGAAAAGGGTTTAATAATAATGAAAAAAAAAAATGGTTTCATAATATTTAATACACGTGTCAGAATTACAATCATACTCTAAATTGGTGGCAAAATAATATTAAAAACATAGTGTTTTTAAATAATATTATTGTTGCGCTTGCGCCCGTCAACTGTTCACACAACTATTAGGGACACGTTTGGTTTAGTCATACTTACATGATTAACTTCTACTTAGTATCAAAAAAATTACCAAGTTTGTACATATATAATGACGACCTGATGGCCTAGTGGTTAGAGAACCTGACTACGAAGCTTGAGGTCCCAGGTTCGATTCCCGTGTCGGGGCAGATATTTGTATGAAAAATACGAATGTTTGTTCTCGGGTCTTGGGTGTTTAATATGTATTTAAGTATGTATCTATATAAATTATATTTATCCGTTGCTTAGTACCCATAACACAAGCTTTGCTAAGCTTACTTTGGGACTAGGTCAATTGGTGTGAATTGTCCCGTGATATTTATTTATTTATTTATAATCCTATACTATGCGTTTAATTTAAATCTTTCCCACTAAATTATATATAATATTATAAATGCGAAAGTTTGTAAGTTAATTAATCACGTCTGCACCGCTGAACCGATTCAGATGAAATTCGGTATACAGATAGTTTGTGTCCCGGGGAAGGACATAGGATAGTTGTTATCCCGGAAAATTGCATAGTTCCTGCGGGATAGTGAAAACCGAATTCTAAAAGAACAGTCGCGGCTAACGGCTAATATTAAATAAATGCGAAAATAACTGTCTGTCTTTTACCTCTTCATGCTTAAACTGCTGAACCGATTTAGACATCTGACATCTAACATCTGGCAGCATGGTGTACGGTTGTGTCGCTCTGAAGATGAGCTCTGGTTGAGTTCGAAACGCGTCAGTGTAGTGTGGTGGTGGTGTTAGATGGGTTTGTGTGATTTGTGTGTGTTCTTACAGTGTGGAGGTGGAGGAACTGCATGAACACGCATATCTTGCATAAGCTTAGCTACCATAAGGTTGCGGGTGAGCAATGAAATTCTTTTAGTTTATTTTAGTTCAGCGATACTTATTCTTCGCAAACCAAGTCGCGGGCAACATCTAGTTTAATTTATCGCCGGGTTATTAATTTACTTCGTCTGAATACACCTAAAATATTCTGAATTAACTTTAAGGCATAAGTTTTAAAGGCTGTTTGTTTTTTACTTCATCACGTCTAAAACATTGAACCGATTTAGATGAAATTCGGTATACAGACAGTTGAGTGTCGGAGAAGGCAATAGGACAGTTTTTGTCCCGGAAAATTGCATAGTTCTCGCGGGATAGCTATTAATAAGCGATTCTACGCAGACGGAGTTACGGGTAACGGCTAGTCACGTACCTACATAAAAAGGCACATTAAAAAGACCATCGCTTTATAATGTCTAAACAGATTACGTTAATCTGACACTCCCATCGTTAGATGTCGGTAGTGTTTTGGTAAAAGTCCAGTTCCATATATGTCACTCTGAACTCACGACACTAACGCCATCTAATAATATCATGTTTGAAACTGTATTAAATGTATTTAAGTATGTTATAGTTATAGTATAATAATCGAGCAAAACTCAACGTCTCTCTATCGTTGACTCAACTATTTATTTTAGTACGCAATATGTCTGTCTGTCAGTCTCGTACTTGGCGCAACTCTCGGCCAATCAACACGACACATGATGTGAAATCGTCTAAACGTCAAAATTACTAAATAAAAGTATTGCCAGCCGTAAAAATAATACCCCATTGTCTCCAATGAAGGGTATTCAGAATTCAAATGTGGCATCATTAAAACATAAACTGGCAACACTGTACTTAAATAATTGCTAAACCGGAAAGGGATGGAGACGCGCTGTTTAAATTAATTAATAAATTTTAGTTCAGCACAAAAAATGCATGCTTTTTCGCTTCGGGAAGCTGGTCGCTTAGTGGATTAAACTGAACTATGGACTCTTAAGTAGAGGATCGTAGATTCAAACCCCGGCTCACACCTCAGTGTTTCAGAAATTATATTTGAAATTAACCACGAGCTTTACATTGGTAGACATCGTGAGGAAACCTGTACAACCAGCGAAGCAATTCATTGGTGTGTGTGCAGTTACAATCCGCTCTGGGCCCGCATGGGAAACACAGCCCTAGCCCTCTCATTCTGAGAGGAGGCCTGTGCCCAGCACTGGGACGTATATGGGTTGGATGATGATGATGATGAATAAATTCTTAATTTCTGAACTACTCTCCTTTCTATACTAATATACAACTAGCCTATTACCCGCGACTTCGTCCGCTTAGAATTCGTTTATCGCTATCCCGCGGGAACTATGCAATTTTCCGGGATAAAAACTATCCTATCTCCTTCCCCGGGACTCAAACTAACTGTATACCGAATTTCATCTAAATCGGTTCTCTGTTTTATATGTGATGAAGTAACAAACAAACAGACTTACAAATTTTCGCATTTACAAATTAGTGGGAAGGTCGCTGTCTTCCACAGTACTGTAACAAGACTCACGTGAGATACCCAACGTCATAGTAACGTTTAAGTCGATATTTAAATATGGCATCATTAAAATACAGAACGTTGGCAACCCTGCGCCGGTCTGGTAAATAATTGCTGAAACCGAGACGCGTGGAGACGGCGATTTATTTATTGTATTTTAGTTTAACAAAAGGTTTAAAATAACATTTATTTTTATTTTTATTCAACTGGATGGAAAACGAGGGTCTCCCGATGGTAAGAGATCACCACCGCCCATAGACATCTGCAACACCAGGGGTATTGCAGATGCGTTGCCAACCTAGAGGCCTAAGATGGGATACCTCAAGTACCAGTAATTTCACCGGCTGTCTTACTCTCCACGCCGAAACACAACAGTGCAAGCGTGCGATAAGCATGGGATAATATTATAAATGTGAGGGGTTTGCGTGATTGTATGCTAAATCCATACTAAAATTATAAATGCAAAAGCTTGTGTGTTTGTTTGGTGCATTTACTGCTTTCCTCAGAATAATCGTGTAAGTGTTCGTAGCAAGCAATGTTTGGCTTTTGTTTGTCTCTTGTTCTGTTTGGCTGCTTGTTTTTGAGTCAAATCTTGGAAGTTCATTTTGACGCACTTTCAGACGTTCGGATTGACTTAAATTTGGTATACATATGTAAGTACAGTCAACAAAAAGCTTCTATTAAAAAGGTTTTTTTAGCAGAAGTTTATTCGATTCAATTCATGATTTGGTGAAGGTTTACTGGCACAATCCCTTCAGGGATAAGTCCGTAACGCCATTGTACTTTTTTTGTTTGTAACCTATCAGTATTTCCTTTGTAAAGTGCTTTTTCGTTCTGTCACACGACAAAAATACATTCGTGCCTTCATAAAGGACGAATACCAATTATGTCCTAACGGGAATTCCATACAAAAGTGGTATCCGGTGAAGTCGGAGAACTTATCGCGGACATTAAGAAACGTTCGGCGCGGGCGCAGAACAACATTATTATAACTTTGCGGTACAGTCGCTAATATAAATGTACATCTTTTTATTAAAAAAATCCTTTTAATACAGGTTTTTAACCGACGAATGCAGGTGGTAGGACCTTGTGCAAGGTCGGTGCGGATTGCTACCACCATCTTGCTCGCTAATCCTGCCGTGAAGCAGCAGTGCTTGCACTGTTGTGCTTCGGCGTGGAGACTTACCCCCTTATTCATAAACGACAATCAAACCTATTTTAGTTAAAATGCCGCTAAAATTCGTTTGTCCTTATCTGTCACTTCGACATTTGTATTTGTTAGAAAGGGACAAAGCATTTGTTAGTTAACATAGGCTTGTTAAGTTTTATGAATAAGGGGGTAAGACAGCCGGTGAAATTACTGGCACTTGAGGTATCCCATGTTAGTCCTCTAGGTTGGCAACGCATCTGCGATCCCCCTGGTGTTGCAGGTGCCTATGGGCGTTGGTGATCTCTTACCATCAGGAGACCCACTTGCTCGTTTGCCATCCAGTCGAATTAAAAAAAAAACTAAAACGAATTTGAATGCCGTGTTCCCCATAGGTCATAGTATTAGTGCGGATCCCCGTAGGTAATCAATAAGCGGTTAGCACTTGCGCGCGCGCCGGTCCGCGATACCGCTTATCAGTTATTTACACAGAGACTGAACCCGAGATAAGATAGTCGAATAACTGAAACTAATGCCCCGAATGGATGGAAATACGTTTTTGAGTAAGTAATTTTTTTCAATATCGTTTTTGTGAACTATTGTGATGTGTATTTAACCCCCGACGCAAAAAGAGGGGTGTTATAAGTTTCACCGCTATGTTTGTCTGTGTGAATGAGTGTCTGTCTGTGGCACCGTAGCTCTTAAACGGGTGGACCGATTTGAATGCGGCTTTTTTTAATTTGAAATAGGGTTTTCTAATAATAGTTCTTAGACATGTTTCATCAAAATCGGTTTCTTTCAATTTTATTTTAATTTTTTTATTTTATTTGTGTATAATTTTATTGTATTCGTGTGTCTTCTGTATAAGTGAATAAATGTCTTCTTTATTTCTTATACAAGGTGTTTTTAAAATATATTTAACTAGTGTTTAGTTTACCCGCGGCTTCGCACGCGTAAATCATTAGATACAGCACTTGAACTGAAAATCCGGGATTTTACAAAATTCCCGTGGAAATATTGAAATAAAAAATACTTAACCTATGTGTTATTCCAGATGTCCAGCTATCTACATGCCAAATTTCATCCAAATCCGTCCAGCCGTTTTAGCATGAAAAAGTAACACACACACACACAAACTTTCGCATTAACAATATTGGTAGGATAAAAAAAACGGATAACTCAAGTCTTTGATCGAGTTTAGCTCCACTAGTTTCGAGCTAATTCGTAGCCCTTCCTCTGGGAACTCGCGACACGGTATCTGCTCTGCTCTCGTGGCGTGACGGTTTTAAGTTTTAACAAGAGAGTTATTCGTGTTTATTTCATTACATATGTGTGAATGTCACGGTAGTTTCATGTTTAAAGATGTTCAATTATTTGTATAATGTGCGATGAACAACTTTTTTTTTACAATTGGGTATTTGGATTGGGTTTATTCAAAACGTGAATACCTATCTTGAATAAAAAAATACAGGACAAAAATCATGTCTCTAATCCTAGCTTGTAATTTACCGCGTTTAGGTTAGATTAGAAACTTATATTTAGTCTTTTAGTTTTGTTATATTTTCTAAACTAGAGTTCACCCGCGGCTCCGCACGCGTAAACTATTCGATCTGGTAGTTACAATTGAAATTCCGGGATTTTACAAAATTCCCTGGGAAATCCCAAATTTTATATCGTTATCTTCATTGAGGTTGTGTTAAGAACACCTGTCTAAAATTTCAAGACTCTAAACCCAACTCTAAATCCCCGTGGCAATATCGGGATAAAAAGTAACCTATGTGTTATTCTAGAAGTCCAGCTACCTACATACCAAATTAAATGACTCTAAGCCCAGCGGTTGTTATTTCGAGATTTTATCCCTATCCCGTGGGAATATCGGGATAAAAAGTAGCCTATATGTTAATCCAGGGTATATATTACCTGTATGCCAAGTTTCATGGAAATCCGTTCAGTAGTTTTTGCGTGAGAGTAACGAACATCCATCCATACAAACTTTTGCGTTTATAATATTATTAGAATTAGTAGGTAGTAGGATTCCTGCTGAACTTTTTTTTTGTAAAAAACTACCTATCAGAAAAATAAAAAAACGGATTTTATTAGTCGCTCTTAAGTTAACGAAAAACCTCTCGATAATGTATACAAAAGCTACTTCACAATAAATTTCAAGTTATAAAAAAATAATTTAAAAAATGATAACATCGGCTCCACAGCTCTCTATGCGCTCAAGTCGTCACATGGCACGTCGCAGCAAATGTATTGTGTGTAGCGCTACCACCACTTGATACTTGCTTTATTATTATTATTACTTTTTATTTTTGTGTCATAAATATATGTATGCACTAAAATCTGCCGTAGTGGAGAGTGCAACAATATCTGACAAGTCCTACTGGCCCTTAAAATAGAGTCGTATCAGATATTTATGTACGCTCGTTGTGTCAGATATTGGTGATGGTGAAGTCTGCAAAATCAAGAAAATAGATTATACCTATTTCTTAATCTGTGTGTACGCACTGACGCAGCAATTCTGACCGGGATATGATAAAATCGTTCAGATAGTAACAAGATTAATTCTATCCGATAAAATTGAGGATATACATATTTCAAATGTTTGATGAAAATCTAAAATTCAAACAAAGAAATATATATGCAAAGACAAAACATGACTTATAAAAATATAGTTACCTTAATAAAATATTAAAGTTTCTTACACAAACAAAAACATAATTTACCACCACCTATTCTCACTTAAATTATTTTTAAACGATCGCATAAAATATACACGCAAACAAATTCAATTAAAAAAATAATAAAAACGAAACAAAAACACAACGATCAAACCCTCTCGGTCGGTATAGAGAGCCATAAAGTACTACAAGGTTACAGTACCGGCGCGTCGTTGCAAACGCACGGTTATGCCCTCGCAATAAGAGTCAGGTCGGCGGCACCGGCACATTTGCACGCCTAGGCAGCATTGGCGTGTGGTGCAAGTGATTTGACAATAAATTATGCGCATTTTAAATTTGTTTAAAATGAAATTACTTTTGTTGTTTGGAGAAAAAATTGGGTTTTTTTGCTGGAATATTATTTATTAGGTTAATTAAGGTGATTATTAGCATTTTGGTTATGTTATCAGATTTAAGTTGCGGTGAGTTAGTTCGAATTGCTTGTGATATTGTTTATTACTTTATTACACTTCATGACACAAAAATATTTGTTTTAAAAGAACTCAATGGCAACAATTAATACTGAATAATTCGAAAGTAACGATTTTCTACACATCATCATCAGCATCATCCCAGCCTATATACGTCCCACTGCTGGGCACAGGCCTCCTCTCAGAACAAGAGGGCTTGGGCCGTAGTTCCCACGTGGGCCCAGTGCGGATTGGGAACTACACTCACACATACACACTCTACACATACTCCGCTTCAAATTTTTTTTTAAATATAAATCTAACGTAAAACCTAAAATTAAATCAATTAACATATCTTTCACTTTTTCACTGCCTTGGCTTTGTAGTTTTATAGCACTATTATTAAATGTAAATTAGGATCGTATCGACTGTGATGTGAAATTCAGTTCACACATCAGGATTCATACATACACAAGTTATCAAAAGTCGGCAAAGTAACACTTCAATATATTATTTGTGTAAGTACTTATTGCAAAGTCAAGTGTAAAAATATTTAAATGAACTTATTTGAATACAAAGTACAGTGTACATCTTTGAGTGATTCGAGTAGATACATATTATTATTTACATTTGACAATAACTAATACTGTTTTCACTGACACCATATCAAAGATGGTCTTTCCAAAAATGCAACTAGTATAAAAAAGCGACATGTAAAAGAGCCCTTTGATTTGATTTTGACATTATAAAATTATCACGTCAGAAAAATAATTAACATCCCGCTCCCGCCCTCTCCTGAACTTGCACCACAACCCGACCGTAATTTCATCCATGAAATAGTTGGCGTTACCAAATAGGGATTAGAGCGGGACAGAGCACTCCCCGCCGCGCGTGCGAGAGGGACGGCAACGACGCCACTCGATTTTTGAGGTTTCCGTGCATCGAGTAATTTTTTTTAAAGTTTACTTGACGTTTTAGATAAAGACGATTTTAGAAACAGCTTATTTATACTTGGACTACATGATTTTGACACTTTTTTTTTGTCAGTATATTAGTCGATATAGTGGCTTCAGTCCTATTAAACTCTAATATATAAAATTCTCGTGTCACATTGTTTGTAACCAAACTCCTCCGAAACGGCTTGACAGATTTTTATGAAATTTTTAGTGTGTATTCGGTAGCTCTGAGAATAGGACGTAAACTATTTTTCATACTCCTACACGGACGGAGTCGTGGGCAACAGCTAAGTAGTATTTAATAAAATATTCGAAAGTTTTCTAGGGATCTATACTTAAATCGGCAAAAATGAAGCCCTTATATTGACTCTGTTGTCCGTCTGTCTGTCAAAACCCTTTTTCTTAGGAACGCGTGGAGATGCAGTCAACTACAAAAAGATCGGTATAGCCCAAGTGAAAGAAATATATATAGGTACGGTCAAACACTTAAATTTAATACATAAACCACCATGGAAACTTTTCAAAGGAAAAATCATTACAATTTTCTTTGTCACTATGACGTTTACTGTGAAAAGGTTCCATGTTGGCTCAAAATTAGTCCTAACCGTACAAGACTATTCACGTAATAATAAGGTGGTGATGACACGTGTATCGATATCTTTGTGTGAAATTCATATTCAAATACTAAGGTCAAAGAAGCGCTGCAAAAATTAAACTTCTAAGTTAGGTAATGAAAGATTGTATCTATGTATTTTATAAGTACATAATGTACACATTTGCTTATGTTTTCTCTCCTTAAAATAAATAAAATCTGTGGCTGTAATGCAATCTAAAGATACAGTCATTAAAAATCTGTTACCATACACAATGCCTGGTAATCAAAACCTAGGATACTTCTAGTTGTGCTAGAAACTAGAAATTTGGTATGAAGAAGCTCTTAGAGCACAACCAATAGCAAAATTCTGAAAATCTAAATTTTTGTCTGCCTGTCTATGTGAGTAACCAATCTAAAATAACCCCGCACTGCGTTCATTTTGCTTACATGCAGGGCTCTGGCAACACTGGATATTTATAGATACTTACCTACAAAATTTTACGGAACCCTAGAGGGGTGCGTTTTTTAATAAACAACTTAAATTAGCTTGACCCCGAGTTAGTTCAATAATTCGAGCTCGCATCATAACACAAACATCTATTACTGAAATTAGGTAGTTAAGTCCAAACAAATTGCTTTGTTAATGACAGATTCATATGAGTATGTTATTTCTACTTTTGGCCACTATGAGCGCTGCGATAGATTTCATTACCCCCACCTAATACTTCGCACACAGCGAATATAGGGCTTTCTCTTCCTCGAAAATTCTCAATTATTGAGATAACGATACGTTTATCGTATTTTTTTCACATTAAACGATGACTATATACTATATATATTATGTCTCGCTTCGTACTACTGATAAATGCAAGTCCAAGGTTAAGCAGTTTTATATAACGTAGGGTGACAGAGGTTCACACTTGTACGACTATATGCCCACTTCGTTTTTTTTTTGTAAAAGTTAAGGTTACGCACACAAGTATCTATAGAAGACAGCGGGATTTTGACATTCAAGCTTGAAAGTTTCGATGAGGGCTACAGCATAGATGTCGCTAGTGTCGCTGCTTAAGTAACTAAATAAGAAACAAACAATGAGATATGTGGTGCATAGGAGAAATTCGTGTCTGTACTCGTGTCCAGTGGTGGTGTAGCGGTATAGCACGCGGCACGGAATGCCGAGGACCTGGGTTCGATTCCCAGCGCTGGTCTATTTTTCTGTTTTTTCTGTGCATCTATGTTTCAGTTTGCATTTTCGATATGGGTTTTACGGGATGACCGTAAAAGTAACAAAAATTTGGAGTTGAAATAAAAAATACAAAAAGACTCCAGAAACCAATCTTAATTCACACAGAGCGGTGGCGGGGCGGAGGCGGTACGTTGTAATATTCGAGCTAACATGAAAGAGGCCACACAGAATACCGTGCGGGCAATGTGCCCTTTCACGTATTTTATTTTATTCTTGTATAAGTTTGTTCAGGGGCATGATTAAGTAAGGTTACATTGTTGTTGTTAATTCTACTATTAATTTTATTGTGATAATGCTTAATTATAACAACAAATGTAGATATTTGTACATTGATGTGCCCTAACAATAGTAGATTGATAACCAAGGGTGGAAAGTGACCCATTTTATCCGAGATATTTCTGGCGCTCGAACGAAGCGAGAGAGTAACGTAGTTCGAGGGGAAGTGGAGGGGAAGTGGTGAAGTTCACCCGAGTTAGACACTACTTTTTATTTCGACTGTGAGGAAAGTAAAATACTACAAAAAAATGAGAATAATAAATTGAATTTACTTATATCCAACCTACAACGGTACCTTTTCGACCTGGCCACTTGCCACGGCCGACTATTAAAAAAAATCGAGTTGGTCACGCACGACCAAGGAGCTTATATACAAAACTGGACGCTTTTTGAACGCCGAACGAAGAAGTTTGACCTTTATTACTTATTTATATATTCCACCTGTTTCTTTCACATTTCACGAATGACTTCCATCTCTTTCTTAATCTAACTAAAGAAAAGGATAAAATATGTTAATAAAGATCAAATTTCTTGTTTCAAACGGATGTTCGGCGTCAATCTCCAGTCACGACATGCATCTAGGTGGCCATGTCGAAATTGCCGAAACGTGAAAAAAAGTGTCATTGACGTAACTCAATTATCTTCGAAAAATTAAAAAAAAATTACTATCCACCCTAGAGATGAAAACGCAATTTTCCACCCGGCTATCTACCAATGAAAACTAAACTTTCCGAACAGGAGAGATGAAAAGTAAATGAAGCTACACTTACATACTTGGTAAGATCTTCATCACAACAATTAACGCAATAAACAGTTTGAGTATGTTACTGACCTGGCCATGCTGGTTCCTGCCATCAGGGGTGTTCTCGGGGAGGAAGTACAGCCGCAGACTGACCAGGGTCTGGTCTGACACGCGGTCTGTCCACAGCAGCTGCAGCTCCCCTGCACAGAGACACTCACTCCAGCGATCAGACGCACCATTTTCAAGCCGGATTAAGGCTACGCTATACCACCGACAGACTGCAGCTCCACTGAGGCGAAGACGAGCGGAGCGGAGACGTGTAGGGATCGGTCGATCGATGATAATGAGGCGGAGACTAGATGTGGATTCAACTATAATTGGTCGAACTCTACACTAGGGATGTTCGATATCGATTCGATTAATCGATTAATCCATGTAAAATTATCGAGAAGTAATCGATTAATCGAAAAAAAAAAATCGATCTAATCGATGATTTTACACCGATTAATCGATATTTTACGATATATTTTTTTCAAGGGAAATGAAATGGGTGACACTATTTCCTGGCCGTAAAATACCGACATGGAAATACCGACATAATATTTCTTCTTCTTCTTCTTCTCTTTTAAAATATGACTTTCCTAATTAATAGGACAATTTCGCCAGTGTCAAGGTAAACTCTCTTTGAGAGGGACGTTGTACGGTGATTGTAGTTTTTGCAACTTGATAGTAAAGTTTCAGAAACCACGCGGAGACAACTTGCGCATTAAAAAATGTTAGACACGAGAGCAATATAGAATTTTGGGATCACTGTTCACTGTTAAGGTTAATCGCCGCATAAAACACTATCAAAATTATACTTCAACTAGCCAAAGAAACAGAAATAGCAAAATTAGATATTGTCTACATCCGCTATCTTCGAATGCTGCAAATCGAATCTCGACATGATATTTGGTGTACACGCCCATAGAAACTCTTGTCAGTTTGACACCAGTTTGTATGGGCGAGTACACGAAATATCGGGTCGGTATTTCCATGTCGGTATTTTACGGCCGGGAAATAGTGTCAGCCGTTTTATTTCACTTTAAACACATTTAAACTGTAAAAAGTTTGAATTTCGCACCTAGAGTGTGCCGTACCTCCTTATAAAAGGCGGTGTAAAACGCGGAATAGCGGTACATCTGGCAACACCGTAGGAATGTTCGATATCGATTCGATTAATCAACTAATCGACACCATGAGCGCCCTTAATCGATTAATTGAAATCGACACAGTTAAAATAATCGATTATCAATTAATCGATTATTTCGACATCGATTACCATCTCTACTCTACACGTCTCCTCTCCGCTTCGCTCGCCTCAGTGGGGCCGTAGCCATGCAAGGATATCTTGCAAGGGATGTGTTTTTCATCAACCAATAGAAACGCTACATTTACCTAGCCTCGCTCCGCTCAGCTGTTTCCACCAGAGATGTGCTATGCGTGGATAGGTAACTGAAGCGTTTCTATTAAATAAATAAATAAAATAAATATCATGGGGCACCTGACACCAATTGACCTAGTCCCGAACTAAGCAAAGCTGGTACTATGGATACTATACCACGCGCCATATAAATCTGCCTAAAAGGTCATTACTTAATACTCAGTTGTGACGCATTTTTGAGATACATTTTTTATGCGACGTCTTCACGTTACTCCCGGATTGTGTTCGAATCGCTTAACGGTATAGTGCCTATTCAATTATTAGAATTATACCTTTATAGTTTTTGTGGTACTAGTCGGTGCAATGAACTTTTAGGCAAAGTTAGGCGGCAGAAGGTATAGGCAACGGATTAAACATCCAAGACCCGAGAGCAAACATTCGTATTATTCATACAGATACCTGCCCCGGCCGGGTATCGAACCCGAGACTTCAAGCTTCGTAACCAAGTTCTCTAACCACTTGGCCATAAGGTCTTCGGTTTATTGGTTCATAAAAAACACATTCCTCGTTAGACGTCCTCGCACATCTTTGGAAGAAATGCAGCCATGTTCTGGGTTCATTTTCTGAATCTTGTATTTATGCTTCTACCATTAGTCATAACTATACTACAATGAGGGCTGTCGCGTATGAATTCGCCGCTAGAGGCGCTAGTGTAGCGTGAGGTCTCCGAAATGTCAAATCTCATAGTTTTTGGGTGAGCTACGCGGGTTTATTTATAATTAGAATAATTTTGTCAATATTTTGCAATATCTGAAATTAATTATGGCAAATATGCGTTCCGGGGCAATGAATGTCTGTGTTTTGAGACAGTTTTGTCTTTCGGAAACTTTTGTCCTCCCTTTTTGGCGAACAAAACGGGGACTATGCAGCACTGTGGCATGCTAAATATTTTTATGGTACGGTTTTAAGGTGTATTAAATACGATTTTAATCTAAACTTTGTTTTCACGCCCGTAATAATAGACTTTGAAAGCCATATTTAAAAACCTCACGCAACAGTGCGCCATCTAGTAAGGCAAAAAACGATAGCCCTCATTTCTACTAAGTAACCTACAGTACGGTAGCTATAACTATCAAATATTGGAGTTGTCTTCTTGTCCAGGCGTTCGTAAATATTTATATCTAGAACAGAGTTTACTCAAATATTTTCTCGCACCTGGACAGCTATGGTGTCTATGGTTGGCGACTGAAAAATATGGGATTATTCGCTTCTGTTCCTTTACATCCTTGCTCACTAGTAAATTAAAAAAGTAATAGTTAAAGGTAAAGGAACTGCAGCGATCCAACATAAGCATTCGGCTACAACATCGCACATCCATTGCAAAAGGGTCCTAAATTAAAAAAAGTCTAGTTCCTTCGTACGGGGTATCGCTCACGAAAATGGGGCAGGTTCCCGGCATTTTTTTTTCTATTTGGTCCGTCAGTTCAGTATCAAAAAATACTAGACACTTTTCTTTGGTCAATTGAATAAAATATGTGAGAGACGAAGCGCGTCTTTCGGAAGTGGAGACTCTTTTAACTCCTTGTCTGTGTCTGATAAGGATCAGTACCAAAGGCAACTTTTTTTTTATTTATCAGCAGAATTTGTACTAAAACAAAAGAGACTAGAAACGAGACGAGTAGAGTAGTCTACACGTGACCACGGTCACTGTAATGTGGTCGAAACGTCGAGTTAATTAATATAGGTATTACTCGTGTTTCGTGTGATAAGTCTTTTTTGTGGTATTTTAATTAAGAGTGAAAATCACGAAAGTTTTAATAGCGTTCATACCTGCTGACCTGGCAAAGTTGCATTTTTGTTCGATTTTCTCGATTATTCCATAAAAATTGAATGAAAATTAAAAATGTGGTCTGATAGAACTCTTCTTAACATACATATAAGTTAATGTGTCTACTCCAATAATTATTCGTTATAGACACATTAACTTATATATTGAGAAGAGTTCTATCAGACCATATTTTTTATTTTCATTCAATTTTTATGGAATAATCGAGAAAAACTAACAAAAATGCAACGTTGCCAGCTCAGCAGGTACAAAAGCTCTTAAACATTATAAAAGAGATTAGAATGCAGTATTTTTTTTTAGTTTCCGCAGACGAGGGGTTCACGTCACGACGTCTCGCCGTGTGACACTTTTTAGCACGTCACGCGGAACTTTACTGGACTATATTTAATAGTACAAATGCAAGTGTCTGTGGTTGTATGTTTCTCCGTCTTTCACTTCGAAACGGAGCGACGGATCGTTGTTATTTTTGGCATAGAGATAGTTTATGGGCCAGAGAGTGACATAGGCTACTTTTTATCCCGGCAAAATGCACAGTTCCCGAGGGAACAGCGCGCGATAACCGAATTCCACGCGGGCGAAACAGTACCTTCATATTTTTAATTGACGAATGAAAAAGTATTTTAGTTGGACACATATGTGTCCAATAATATATTTTCTGAAACTCAAAACTGACAGACTACCTACTTAATTTTTTGTCGGAAACCAGCATTAAAACCATTTTCACGACGAGAAGACCTCCTTGGCACCAGATGTTACGTTTGCTGTTGAACGTGCTTTTAATGATGATCAGGCAAAGAGGACCGGTAGATGTCGCCATAGTTTACCACAGAATATAGTGCTGTCATCATGAGATTGTTTTAGATTAAATTGCTGACACAATAAATCACATAATTCAGTTTATTCAGGTCAAGCATTGTGGAAATGTGAAATCAATAATCATATTTATTTATATGAATAGGTCGCAGAAATTAATAGGTACCAAACAATTATTTCATATTTCCGGGTGCTGTCAAAAAATTAACAGATTCTAAAAGAATCGTCCAATCAGAGGGCGCGATTGTCAAGCAATCGCGAGCACGTGGCGCCTAGCGACATCTATCGGTGACTCAACTAAGCAAGCTCACAAAACAAGACACTGGCGTATCATACTCAAGAAATATCCGATAAATGATTAAATATAACAACTGACTTCAAAAATCTAAATAATATTTAAAATCAATACATCATTACCCAGCGAATGTCGTTGCATCATTTAGTAGTTAGAATCCTTTACAAAGGTTTCATTATACAGGTTGGATGAGGCCGGGGGACCTTCCCGAAAACAGTGATATTGCTGCTTAAACTGAACAACTTTCTCCAAGAAACAAAGATCGAAAAACGAATACTTTTAATATTTTTTTTTTCTGTTTTTTCTGTGCATCTTTATTTCAGTTTGTATTTTCAATTTAGGTTTTACGGAATGACCGTAAAAGTAAAAATTTGGAATTGAAATAAAAAATACAAAAAGATTCCAAAAAACCAATCTGAATATTTTTAAGTCAGCTAACCAATATATTTTGTATGGGAATATAATTTTTTTTCGTTTTTCGGACTATGTTCCTAATTAGGTAACTAAGTAATTAGGTAACAATGCAATTACAATGCAGAAATCGTGCACACCATGGTGTTAACAAGAATCAACAGAGACCCCAAACTAGGCAGAGCCTGTCTCTTGGGCGGTCAAGCTTAATTCAAAAGAAAAGATTTAACCAACTAACCCCACATTTAGTTACATTATACAACACAGCATAAGGGTGGAGTTTTAGGAATTCCCACGAAAAAACAATATGAAGTATAATTTAAAAAAACGCTACACTTTATTCAAGTTTAGAACTAACTAATAATGAATGAACAAGAGTGACCAGCTCACTGGTTTAACCAACCAATCATGCGCGGTAATTCTCTCTCAAGAACTTAGCTCGTCAACTCGAATAAACTATAAGTATAGTTACTTCTTCAATACAATCAAATCCCAAGCTTTTGAAGTCAGTTAATTATATTTAAACACAGTTCCATAAAGCCAGGTCAACACCAACCCAAGTCACATGTATTTGTCACTCTATAGCTAAAAACACGCTTGAGTGAGAGAGAGGACAACTCAACACAAAGCCAGCATGCATTTTGAGTCGACTTGTTTGATGTTAACCCGAGGTAGCATACTATTCCAAGACTACTAGCTTTTTCCTTCTCATTCTAAAGCAAGACAGATGAAATCTTCGTAATATTAGCTCGTTATAATTAATAAAGTATACTTAAATTTTTATCACAGGCGACTACTAGCGGACTCAATAGCTTACATCCACACAAAGAGCGGAGCGAGTAGCGTTTTTTGTAACGTATGATGTTCTCACCTGTGTATAGTCGAGGATCACGTACCAGGTGGAACCTTAGTGCCATTAATGTCATGTTGACATTCTACACTTTGGCCAAAGAAATCATAGCGAAATTGATTATGAATAGGTTCCTGGTACGTGATTCAGTTTCGACCGTATACCTAAAACACTAGCTTACAGGCCATTTGTAATCCAATCTATTGACATACTTGTTGCGAGCTGTCAAAAGGCCGTTCCCCCATAGATTCTGTATGTTAATTCTGAACTGTGACATCACTGATCACCCAACCCAACTGTAATATATAAAGCTGTTAAAAATCAAATTTTACGGTCATGTGTCCTGGAATTATTTACAATATCAAATACGGTATTTGACTATTTAGTACATGTTTTATAAATTAAAACTAAACAATGCCTGTTATCGAATAGAGAAACAATTTTTAAGCTACCTTTACAAATAACAAAGTTATAAAGGTTTGAAATTCAAGATTAGACAGAGAAAGACATACTGGCATGTGACGTCACACGCCAATACCGCCATACTTGCTGCATAGAGAAAAGCGTTTGAGAAAGAGACAGGTATATAGATTTTTCAAAAAATCACTATAAATCCAATTTTCAACCGATTTAAGTTTTCTCTTCGCTAAACACTGTCTGTACATCTATATTTTTCATAATAATATTAAGATATGGCAAATTCAGGAGTTGTCAAATACCGTATTCTGATTATGGTGCTGTGCTCTTTGCGTGGACACAAGTTTTTTGAAGTACACCGCAGACTGGACAGTAGCTGGTAGCGAAGCGCCGAGCGTGTTATTTGTTCACTTTGGCAGCCTGAGTGGTCACCTAGCAGCACACGCAAAGAACAGAAAAAACGCTCGCTGCGCCGCCGCCGGCTGGCGTCCTATTCACAGCCTTAGAGCGATTAAGTCTAGTCTAGAGGGAAAGATGCTGATAGGTACTAAATTACTGGCATGCTACCTCTGGCTTGACCTCATAATACTCACGGTAATTCAAAATATACATCATTGGTATGGATACTTTTAGATCCGCTCAAAGAACTAAGAAAATTCTTCTTACGTAATCTGTCGTATCTCATTCCTTTAATTTTATCAAAAAAAAACCTTTCGTTAATGAAACAAAAATGTTACGGCACGTCACGTCTAAGTACCTAACCAAAGTGTAACAAGGCATGACGTCACATTGACCTTATCGGTCTATAGTTTTTTGTTTGCTTTTTTATGTTATTAACGGACTCATTATTACGATTCTAGTCTTGTAAACTAATCTGTGTCGTGGTTGTCAATGAATGTTGGTAAAAAAATAAGTGTAGCTTTTATAAAAACACCGCTATCCGCTAGCGTCCAGAAGCCCATTTCACGAAGTTACAAGTTACAATTTACAAGCGGTAGTCTCTTTTCAATACATATTGTTAAACAAAGACAACCGCGTGTAAATTGTAACTTGTAGCTTCGTGAAATAGGGCACAGTACGCGTCCTAATATCTAGGTTTTGGAAAATTGAAGCCAGAGTGTTACGAGGTCGTCGTAAAGGATATTTGTTGGTAATCTGCAAGTTTAATACCTATGATTAGTTGGTCATGAAGTGGTGGCAGCCATTCGGGGTATTTTTTATCTGTTGACAGTATTTTATGAGATGAGTTAGGGTTTTGATCTTAAATCTAGTAATAAGAGGAATAGAAATGTCACACGAGCTAGAAACGTCACTAACTAGAAACGTCACGAGCTAGAAACGTCACGAGCTAGAAACGTCACGAGCTAGAAACGTCACGAGCTAGAAACGTCACGAGCTAGAAACGTCACCAGCTACGAAGATAACTCCTTAAAAAATGGGATAATTGCATTAAACAAGGATATCATTTCATCGGCGAATCCCGCAATCTACTTAAAGCCTATGAAATCCCGAAAAAACAAGTCAACAAAGTGCCGACAACGATTGAGAACACAACATTTGCATTCCTCTTTTTGCTATTTCTGTGGTTTTGATTTACAATGACATTTGATAACATGACAAGACAAGGCGTCATTATATGAAGTGTAGAGTAAAGGAGCACAATCTTTGTATGTACGAAAGGTGTTAAAGAGGCGCAGTATTAAATTTAAAAGGAAGTTTAAAAACAGTAAAATCAAGTGTGGAGCTGCTTGAACATATGAGTGAGTAATTGAGTATTTCTCAAAAAGTTGTCCAGTCAGGAAATTGACAAGAAATCAGTTTTGCCAAGAAATTATTAACCCTAAGGACGAGATCATAAAACAAACTACATAAAACATCCAAAATATCTTGACGTCAGGAAAATGTCACGAAATGAGGAAAAAATCGTAATTTTGTAACTACATCAAAACTTTCTATTGGATCCAACAACAAAGATTATCTGACTTTTTAGCACTTTTACCACAAAGTTTTGTTTATATTTAAAAACAATATTACTTATTTCTGGTGGTGAAATAGCGTCAGGATTTTTTTTAAATAAGTGGAAAATGAATAGTTAATTTTGTATGATTTTTTTAAACATTGTCTAAAAAAAACATTTCGTATTGACGTGAAAGATCTAACATACACGAAGATCTACATTTTTGGGTTCGTCTTTGACGTCTCTAAAAACGTGTCTTGGTTTTTTATCTGAAACTAATTAACACAAAAGTTATGGCCAGAAAACCAGTCTTTTGGCCTGAAATTGTTCAACTTTGATGCCAAATATCTCGAAGACCATGAACTTTGAAGTAAATATGGGATACTATATGGCTTAAAGCCGTTGTTGTTAATATAATAAGCTACAAAAAACATTAGAAAACTAAGGAATTCAGATCGAAGGTCATTGGAGTATGGGATCCCCTTAAGGATTTTTTTATAGGAAATATTATTGATGTCAATAGAGGGTATAAAACATTCAGCCTATGCCTTTTCTTGTCATATTATCGCATTTTATGTTACTTTTCAACAATGAAGGTTTCCTGACAGGTAACACATCGCTAGATGGCGTTAGTATCGAGATGCAATGACGTTACATTTGCTTGCGATTGGCTCATTTAGTTATTCAACCAATCACAAACGTGAAGCAAATGTCAAAGACAAATGAACGTCATGATAGCGCCAAATAGACTGGGGGGGCTACTAGGAAATTCGAAAATCGAAGTTCTTGTTTCACCATCCCTCTCACTCTCCTATTAAGTAATATAAGAATAAGCGGGACGGCAAGATACGAAGCTCGAATTTTGCACTTCGTTCGTAGTACAGGCTCTCTCACAGAAACCCTAACTTTAATCACTTATCGCTAACGTATGTTTCAAATATCATGATTTCTTACAAACACGTATGTTTTTTTTTAATTCCAGTTTTACACGTAAGCGAAAAGTGATTACTTTTCGCCGAATTATACTAAAATCTGTTAGTTATATATGTCCAATAATAACAATATATGTTAGTTAAAAGTAAACCGCCGTAGGCACGAGTTGCGGTACGACTTTGTCTCAGTAGTCAGTAAGCCATCATTGTTTTCATCAAGGAAGCCACTGGGACGTTTATTGTGAAAAGGTTTTAGTCGGACTTACAGTGGTTTACTTAAAAGTGCTCTACTCAAAGCCCAGCGCAGGACCAATTTTTCCAAGCGCTTTATTTATTACACTTATAAAAAAAAGACTCCAAAAACACACACTTATACACTTTATTTGTATGTTGACGTCGATTTCGCAAGTCTATTTTGATCCACTTCACTTCAAAATTTATAAAACCCACGGCACGAAACTATAGCGGTGATCATTAATTTCTGCGCATATGACAGTCGTGCGCCAATCCACGCTTCTCGGCGAGGCGCTGCTGCTGACTGCTGTCAGTGGGTTTCAAGCTTTATGCTTGTAGGGTTGCCAGATGGCCGGGACATTCAGGATTGTCCCGGAATTACGTGTCTTGTCCCGTGTCCAGGAATTACTTACACTTTAATGTCCCGGATTTGGACTACTAACTATACTAGTTTTTTTAAATTTACGAGAGCAGTACTTCCTTCCATATTAAAAATTGAAGCTGCGGTTAACATTGACGGCCTGTATTCAGAATTCCCACGCCTGTGAACTGTTTTTGAGGTCCTTCCAAAAGAATAGCCAAATAACAAAATCTGGGCTCACTTTTTTAGCAATTCTAATGATTTTGTCAATTTGAACCCATTCGTAACCCTCGAATTGTCCCGGAAATGAAATACCTTTTTTTTTTTTATTCGACTGAATGGCAAACTTGCAAGTGGGTTTCCTGATGGTACACCAGGGGGGTTGCAGATGCGTTGCCAACCTAGAGGTCTAAGATGGGATACCTCAAGTGCCAGTAATTTCACCGGCTGTCTTACTCTCCACGCCGAAACACAACAGTGCAAGCACTGCTGCTTCACGGCAGGATTAGCGAGCAAGATGGTGGTAGCAATCCGGGCGGACCTTGCACAAGGTCCTACCACCTGCAAACTGTTGTATCTGACAACCCTATTGCCAACCCCGCTCGCCTTGTGCGCATCGCTCACTCCCCCGCGGTACCTCATTTTGTACCGCTTCGTTAAAGGCCACCGCTACACCGCCGGCTACATTTTGCTCTTCATTAAAGTCTTACACACAAAACGAAAAACAGGCCCCGCATGAAGGGCCTTGAGTAAGGCACTTTAATCACACAAATTAGTAAACAAGACTTAAGACATTAGGCCAAACCGTCCCAATGGATCTTTTTCGTACCCAGCCACACTGCAAAGCGTGACGTCGACACTTATATCCCATTCCTTTCGTTTTTAAAGCAAACGAAAGAGACGGAAACGTCGAAACGTGAAGTCAAACGTCATTATGATTTTTCGCTTCAAAACAGTAAGCATGATATGATTAATTTATGTATAGTAGACGGCATGGACACCTAAGATCATATTTCCCTCTCGCTCATTTGAGACAAATGTGAGCAAGAGAGTATATGACCGACAGAGTGGTAACACGGGCCGGAAGATTCTAAAACTCAAACCAACAGGCAACAGGGAGGCTACTACGAAACTCGAAGTTCATATCGTACCGTCCCTCTCACTCCCGTATTAAATAACATAAGCGTCAGCGGACGAAGTTTGAATTTTTTGAGTGAACGGGACGGTACGATACGAACTTCGATTTTCGAATTTCGTAGTAGCCCCCCCAGGCCTTATTGTGCGTAAATAAAGCTTGAAACGCACTGACAGCGGTGGCGCAGCGCGGAGGCGGTACCAGTTGTAATATTCGCGCTAGTATGAAAGTGTCCGCATAGAATACCGCGCCCCGCTTTCCGCGCGTTATTCTATGCGGACACTTTCATATTAGCGCGAATATTACAACCGGTAACGCTGCCAGTGCGTTTCAAGGCCAACTGGTTTACCTATGGAGACCAGCTCGGAGTCCTGCCATATCCTCACGAAGAAGAAGTCCCCTATGGCGATGATGCGCTCTCTTTCTCCCGTTATCCGGAGGGCTTTGTAGAACGTGTACTGGCCGTGCTGGCCGCACGGGGCGCCCACCAACTGTTAAGGAAAAAACATTAAGGATGAGCCGAAGTTTAACTTTAACTGTTAACTGGAAGAGATCCCTTTAAGGGATAAGTTCGCCTTTGTACATCTTATTATCCTGTGTTATGTTATTTTCATGTGTTTTTATTACAATAAAGAGTTTTACAATACAATACAAGTTTTTTACATTCGGTTAAACCGAATTACGGCAGCTTGAGCCGAACGGCATCCGGCCGAAATTCGGTTTAAATGCACATTCGGCACTAGAAAATAAGAACCTAGGTACTTGTACTATTTCGACTGAAATTAATAGAATGCATGTCTGCCATATCAGTGATATCAGTAAATATGCAACAAAGTTAGTACCTATTATTTTAATAAACAACTCTTATATAGGGGCTGTTTCACCATCCGTTGATTAGTGTTAACTGGCCGTTAGGTGTGATGCCGTCTCTATTTGTTTTGCTCGAATAGACAGAGACGGCATCACATTTAACCGTCGGTTAACGCTAATCAATGGATGGTGAAACAGCCCCTTAAATTTCAATTCGTAAATTTAATTTAAAAAAAATTGGTTCACAAGTTTAACAAACTAAGTAAACATTATGTATTTTTATTTTTAATTATTAAAGGCTTGTTATCAACAATCTCGTCGCGTTAAACACAATTAAAATATGTTAATATATTTTAATGTCTGTATTCGGTTCATATTCGGATTACGGAAATTGACCACGTCTCCACCTATCGCACGCATCTCAAGTGGCTCCCATTCGTTTTCGCCGTGACTCTCATATTCTTTCTCTTTTATACAGCATACTTTTCAACCACAAGTCCAGAATATCTCCAACAACGTTTTTAAGTTCCTGTCTTCCATTCGGTCTTCCCAAAATTTACTTCTCACTGTTCCAATTTCTTCCTCTAAGTTCTATCATAACTCCTTCACTTGCACTTCAATCCTTTTATGGAACTCTCTTCCCCTAGATGTGAGGAAAGCTAAATCTCTTCCTATTTTCAAAAATCTCGTCAAGGCTCACTTCTTGACACTGCCTTCTTAGCTCTGTCCTCAGTCTTTCTGTGTTTATCTATTTTATTTCCTAATTTCTTATCCTTTTTCTCCCATTGCGGCCTTATTGTTAATTTATATTGCTGTTTTATGTTAGTGGTTATGTATTGTATAGTATTTTGCATGTATGTATTTATATAGTTGTTTTCATTTGTATTTATTTTAATGTTATTGATTTTTTTGTTTGTTTTTTATTTTCTGTTTCTGTTTCCGCCACCTATTTTTGTAACATATATAATTTCTTGTACCCAAATGGTTGTCTGGAAGAGATCGCTTTTAAGCGATAAGACCGCCTATTGTCTACCGTGAATGTGTTTATATTATAAGTATTTTTACTGCTTTATGGTGTGCAATAAAGAATATTTGTATTGTATTGTATTGTAAAATTTAAGAGGCAGGTTATCGAGCCGAAGTTAGGCCGAATTTTTTAATCACCAATACACTTCGCTTCATATTTTATAAAGCGGGCTGCTAAGTAACGGAATTTGTTTACTCATCTGTTTTTAACCGGAACCCACAAGCTAGAGGCGTTATCCTACTAATACATAAAAGCAAAAGATTGTCTGTCTGTTTGTTTTTTACCTCATCACATCTAAACCGCTGAACCGATTTAGATGAAATTCGGTATACAGATAGTTTATTAAGCCGTGGTGGCCTAGTGGTTTGACCTATCGCCTCTCAAGCAGAGGGTCGTGGGTTCAAACCCAAAAACAGTTTTTCGAAATTCATGTGCGGAATTACATTTGAAATTTACCACGAGCTTTGCGGTGAAGGAAAACATCGTGAGGAAACCTGCACAAACCTGCGAAGCAATTCAATGGTGCGTGCGAAGTTCCCAATCCGCACTGGGCCCGCGTGGGAACTATGGCCCAAGCCCTCTTGTTCTGAGAGGAGGCCTCTGCCCAGCAGTGGGACGTATATAGGCTGGGATGGATGGATGGATACAGATAGTTTGATTCCCGGGGAAGGACATAGGATAGTTTTTATCCCGGAAAATAGCATAGTTCCCGCGGGATAGCGATAAATGAAATTCTACGCGGAGTCGCGAGCAACAGCTAGTTTGTAATAAATCTTTTTTAAAAAAGCCTGTTAAAAAAAGTTTTTTCCTTGAACTTCCTTCTAAATAACAAAACTACTTTTATTAGCACCTAAAGTAATTTAAACACCTCGAAAGTTAAATTTCGATTTCATTAATAACAAAATAAAGTGACGGAAAATGTACGTGTGTTTGTTTGTAAGTGCCAACGTACAGGCGGAAGGTCAAATATAATTAACTTGGCACATTGCGTTAAGCAGTTCACAACCAACATTAACACTATCTTTATTTGTGTCAACTTTGTAAAATAACTGTTTATTTAATTATAACTGTGTACTTTTGAATTTGAATTTATTAAAAAAGGAAAACCGGCCAAGTGCGAGCCGGATTCGCGCACGAAGGGTTCCGTCCCATTCATCATCTATATCATCATCATCATCCCATTCTATATACGTCCCACCGCTGGGCACAGGCCTCCTCTCAGAACAAGAGGGCTTGGGCCATAGTTCCCACGCGGGCCCAGTGCGGATTGGGAACTTCACACACACCATTGAATTGCTTCGCAGGTTTGTGCAGGTTTCCTCACGATGTATTCCTTCACCGCAAAGCTCGTGGTAAATTACTAATGTAACTCCGCACATGAATTTCGAAAAACTCAGAGGTGCGAGCCGGGGTTCGAACCCACGACCCTCTGCTTGAGAGGCGATAGGTCAAACCACTAGGCCACCACGGCTTCATCATCTATATACAACATTAGAAATTAGTATTATAGGTCTCCACAGAAAACCAGCGTTGCTGCACATAATGTGCGGCAACACATGCTGAGTGGAGACCCTTTTTGGTATCCTGCCGTGTCACCAAGTAACTTAGTTTTAGTGCTAGTTCTAGTCTTAGTTTTAGGTGGTACTTATGGAGCCAAAATAAACCTTTCTTTCATTTTATTCTGTTTTTAGTATTTGTTGTTATAGCGGCCACAGTAAAACATAATCTGTGAAAATTTAAAGTGCCTAGCTATTACGGCTCAAGAGATAGAGCCCGTGACAGACGGACAGACAGACAGACAGCGGAGTCTCAGTAGTAAGGTTCCGTTGGCACCCTTTGGGTACGGAACGAACCGGTGGGAGATTTTTTTGACATTCATACGTGCTTGTTATAGCCTAAATTTAATAAAGATATTTTTACTCTGACTGAACCCTAAAAATTCATAGTATTTTAGTGGCTGGACCTTATGGCCTCTAAGGCAGGTTGTGGGTTCAAACCCGGGCTCACATCTCTCAATTTTTCAGAATTCATGTGCCAAATGTTTTTATTTATTGACAATTATTAAATTTAAAAAAAAACGACTAGACTTAAAAAACTCGCATAAAATAAAATAAAACTAAGGGCCTGTTTCACCACTTGTCGGCTAACTTTAAGTGTCAGATAAAAGTAATGTCGTCTTTGTTTATTCGGACAAAACAAACAGAGACGGCATCACTGATAACCGTCACTTAAAGTTAGTGGACAAGTGGTGAAACAGGCCCTTAAACTAATTACTTATAGGGTACCCCCACAGATATGGATAGGGGTACCCCTTAGGCAAGGTCCCGAAGATGCTGGCGGCGTTTCCTCTTTGAATAAAATGTGCCAAATTAATGTAAAAATAAAACAATGGGATGGACCAATTTCGATGCAGTTAGTTTCGTGAAAGCAAGATTCCTCATACTTAAAGGTTTTTAATTATGTGTGGTAAAAATCGGATCAGCCGTGTTTGAGATATGAACTTAGAAATGACAAAGTAGGACCAGGAGTAGGTGGTAGGACCTTGTGCAAGGTCCGCCCGGATTGCTACCACCATCTTGCTCGTTAATCCTGCCGTGAAGCAGCAGTGCTTGCACTGTTGTGTTTCGGCGTGGAGAGTAAGACAGCCGGTGAAATTACTGGCACTTGAGGTATCCCATCTTAGGCCTCTAGGTTGGCAACGCATCTGCAATACCCCTGGTGTTGCAGATGTTTATGGGCGGTGGTGATCTCTTACCATCAGGAGACCCACTTGCTCGTTTGCCATCCAGTCAAATAAAAAAAAATGCTTACTAGGAAGTCCCAATCTTGATACCGTATATTGTAAACCTAAAAAGGAAATAAAAATATTTCCATTTTCGTTTCTCATTTTCAAAATGATGATGAGACCTAAAAATTTCCTAATAGATGCCCTGACTAGTTGAATAGTCATTTATAACAATTATAGAGAAACTTAAGAATAAAATCAAAAGCATATCAGTACTCGTTTAGCAATAAATTCAATAATGAGTTTTTTTTTGTTTTAATATTGTTTGTATTATTTCAGGGTGTATCCATATTAATATCTACACGTGACATTAATGACATAAGAATAGCTGACCCTTTCCGAGCTCTGATTGGTAAGACGAGCAGGCAACGGGCAAGTTAATTTTCTAGATTTGCTTATTAAAAACTTTTTTTTAACTCCCCCGGGCATAGGTCCGGATTGTTGCCATAAACGACTGCGGATGTGGCCGTTCGGAGAAGCGTCAGCAAAAACATTCATAATAATTAGGGGCTGTTTCACCATCCATTCATCCCAGCCTATATACGTCCCACTGCTGGGCACAGGCCTCCTCTCAGAACAAGAGGGCTTGGGCCGTAGTTCCCACGCGGGCCCAGTGCGGATTGGGAACTTCACACGCACCATTGAATTGCAGCGCAATTTTGTGCAGGTTTCCTCACGATGTTTTCCTTCACCGCAAAGCTCGTGGTAAATTTCAAATGTAATTCCGCACATGAATTTCGGAAAACTCAGAGGTGCGAGCCGGGGTTTGAACCCACGACCCTCTGCTTGAGAGGCGATAGGTCAAACCACTAGGCCACCACGGCTACACCATCCATTGATAAGTGTTAACTGACGGTTAGATGTGACGACGTCTCCGTCTATTCGTACAAAACAAATAGAGACACACAGCTACAGTTAGGTACAGTTCATTGATATCGACCGTAAAGTAACGCCTAATTCAATTAATTATTTCTAGATAGATTTGCTTGTTAAAAACTTCTTTAACTCCCCCGGGCATTGGGTCTGGATTGTTGCCGCGAACGACTACGGATGTGGCCCTTCGGAGGAGCGTCAGCAAAACACCAGAGTTCGTCTACAAGTCTATCGCTGTCTCGGGCGATATAGTACAATACAATATAATGACTCTTTATTGTACACCACAAAATAGTAAGCGATACAGAAAATAGGTACACACAGAGAAAATTACAAGGTAAGCAATAGGCGACCTGCACAATATTCCGAGATGTACAGAATACTAATATATTCCCTATAGTTTGGGTGACAATGCAAGTATAGTCGACAAAAAGTGCAGTCAGCAAAAACGGCTTGCATTAAAAATGAAAACTTTTGATATATTCCTAATAAAAAAGCGCATTCCAATCGGTCTAGCCGTTTAAGAGCTACGGTGCCACAGACAGACACAGCGGTCAAACTTATAACACCCCCTTTTTGCTTCGGGGGTTAAAAATATGGTACGGCATCAGCTCGACACCCGCAAACTTTCGCAATTATTTAAAATTTGTACGTCATATAATAATAAATAATAATTTATTTCACGAAACACTTTTTACATAGTTATAGGTATTGTCCTTCAGACTCCGAACTAGGCGAAGCCTGTATCGCGGTCTAGGGTCTTTATAGTGACAAACATGTCAAACTATTTCCTTCATACCACAAAATTATGTATGTACCATGTTTTATGTAAATAAAATGTCTCAAAATCTTTTGCTAACGCTACATTCAAATCTCGACCTTTGAATCAATAAGTATAAAATTGAAACAGCCCTCGGCGTGAGGGAGAGGGCGCGTGCGAGCGAGACGGCGCGTAGTAATCGGCAATGACTCCGTGTGTGAATAACCTCTTATGGATATCAAGTACTCGTTCTAAATAAAATACAAGAAAGAGAGGGACGGTATGGTACGAGGTACGAGCTTCGATTTTCGAATTTCGTAGTAGGCCCTACCACGAAGTGCAAAATTCGAACTTCGTATCTTGCTGTCCCGCTGACGCTAATATTATTTAACACGAGAGTGAGAGGGACGGAACGACGCGAACTTCGATTTTCGATGTAGCCCCCCAAAGTCAAATGCTGACAGTGTGTTATATTTTTGTAACTTTTCTTTACGTAAATATCGCACTGCACTTAGTTTTTAATGTACCTATCTACAACCATTTTGTAAATGAACACTTATTACTATTTCTGACATTTTATTTCCATGTTTTTTCTGTTTATTGATAGCAACAATAAACAGAAAAAACTTTTCAAATTTAATTTTAATTTGACACTTTATTTCGATTACTCTTATTTGACAATCCCTCTGTGAATTTCTGACATGTGTCTATAATACATTTCATTGTAAGATAAAAAAACATGTAAACAAGCCTTTTTGCCGAGTGTACTTTTTGCTGACTATACTTGCATTGTCATTCAACCTACACATGTATACCAAATTTCGAGTCAATTCGATCATTAGAAGGGGCTTCAATGTCAACCTACAAGATTTGATTTGACCCCATACTAAAAGAATATAAAATAGCTACTCCTGTGGATTTTATATCAATCCGAATCAATAACACATTCATTCATAATTCGTCACTTTTCACTAAAATTCACTTGATTTCATTTGAAAAATCTTCGTCAAAATATGACGTTATTTCTTGAATGAAACACGGGCATATGTAGTAGCATAACGTTAGTACTATTATATATTCTGTGGTAGTAGCATAGACTAGCGTAGAGATGGTGGAAAATTTGTCATTTTTTAAATCGATTAATGCTCGATTTAATAAGCGATTTTTTTTTACTTACGTTAAAATTTAAAAATAGTTACTGCTTTTATAATTGAATAAATCGTCTTTGGAATTAAATCAAGTATTGTTAATAATGAAATAGACAGAAAGACTTTGATCTATTCAATTAATAAATTAATCGATTTACTGAACGGATTAACTATTTAGCTCTAGGTTCTAGGTTTTCACAACACTAAATGTCTATGGCGCGCGGGTAAATGGCGTCTTTGTTTACACTATTCATAAATTGGATTGATATAAACCATACTAGTAATAACGAAGCCATCTTGAATTGCCAAGTCGATGCTGCTATATTATTTTTGGTAATGTTGGCATCGCTTGACTTGAATTTTGTTAAACACTAAATAAAACGTCACTGGCCAGTGAGAAAAGAAACATTACAACCGAATGTTCGCATCGCAGCGTTAGATAGTGATGGAGTAGCATTCGATAGGTTTATCGATATTTACTTTTGTATATGGACAAAAACATTACTGCTTTTAATATTATATTTTATATTTATATTTTCCTCTGTGTACCTGTTTTCTGTATCGCTTACTATTTCTGGTGTACAATAAAGAGTAATTGTATTGTATTGTATTATTATTATTTCGCGATGATTATAAATAAACAGTAGAAAATAGCCCTCTTGTTCTGAGAGGAGGCCTGTGCCCAGCAGTGGGTTTGCAGGTGGTAGGAACTTGTGCAAGGTCCGCCTGGATTGCTACCACCATCTTGCTCGCTAATCCTGCCGTGAAGCAGCAGTGCTTGCACTGTTGTGTTTCGGCGTGGAGAGTAAGACAGCCGGTGAAATTACTGGCACTTGAGGTATCCCATCTTAGGCCTCTAGGTTGGCAACGCATCTGCAATACCCCTGGTGTTGCAGATGTTTATGGGCGGTGGTGATCTCTTTCCATCAGGAGACCCACTTGCTCGTTTGCCATCCAGTCGAATAAAAAAAAATAAAAAAAATTTAGGACGTATAGGCTGGGATGGATGGAGTTAATAATAAATATTTGGCATGTAATCATTGCATTGCAATAAATCATTGGCATGGCAGTATAATTTGTTCGAGTGTGGTATTGTTAAACAACATGTTATTTTTGATGTTTGTTAACTTCAAGTTAACATTAAACAAGGCAAATGAAGTTCATTTATCTAAGGTACTCGGGGGCCTAAATCTTACTGTCTAAAATAAAAGATAATTAATTACGCGCAGTAAAACAGTGTAAATTTAATTTATGAGGTTCTTAAAGTCCATAATTAAAGCCTTTTTAATTCACACATATTTAGTGAAACTTAAGTTTTTTTATGTCTCTCATGTGTCACGTCAATGTCACTCGACAAGTATTTGAACTTACAATTTAAGCTGACCTTTAAGAATGACTGTAAAGTTATATAATGTATGAGTTTTTTTTTATTTTCTTTTCTTTAGATTAGTGGTCTGTCGAAGTTAACGGAAATCAAGAAAATCACGGTGATATCTGGTGATAGGTTAAATGTTAAAGTACCTGGGCGACCGAGCTTTGCTCGGGCTAAAACTCTGTAATAAGCGTTTTTTCCCAGAGATAAGACCAAGCTAGATCGATTTGTCAACCCCGAAAACCCCGACATGCCAAATTTAATCGAAATCGTTGGAGCCGTTCCGAGATTCTAAATATATATAAGAATTGCTCGTTTATAAGTATTCGATAAATAAAAACCAAAAACAAAAACAGTCGTGATAAGATAATTATCAATATCATTCCGCTGCCCATAAAACTCCTCTATTCATTCATAGAGGGTCATACCATGGTTCATAATGAAGGATTATTTCGAAAGTAATTATTAGTATTTCAATTATTAGTGCCTTTATTAGCTCATTACGAAAATATGAGTGACGTAACTAATTATCATATCCGTAGCAATTATCTAGTGGTAAATGTTATAATCGATATGAAAAGATAAGATTATTGAGTTCAACTTCACACGGCACATTAAGGATCAAGAGGGCTACTACGAAATTCGAAAACCGACGTTCATGTCGCACCGTCTCTCTCACTCTCGGGACGGCAAGATAGTTCAAGATACCAAGTTCGAATTTTGCACTTCACATTGTAGGGCCAGTTCACACAGTGCTGCAGTGACTTCATCACTATACATTACCATGCCTTGCGATCCGTGCTGGAGCTATAACCCTCGTCCGCGGAGACATTCAAAGAAATGTAAAGGCTAACCAGGAACATAAAAAAACTGACGCGAGGGCAGCACTTCTACGTTTTATATTGCAACATTCTTTACACTTACTATACGGTACCTAACCTACCAGTCATATTCAGAACGGTGTCGTGTCGGTGATGTTATTTAAAAGAATATTTTTTAATTCTTCAAACTTTTTCTATTTTATTTTTCTTCCAAACTTATGGATAATCTTCGGCATTTTAACGCACAAAAACAAAAAATAACACTAAAATACGAAGCGCAAGCATGTTTAACTTTGACAGCAATAGACAGATGACATTTTAATTTAGTGTTACCAGTGTAAGAAATTAGTTCTATTGGTTTTCCGCAATATGGCGAGGTTTTTTATAATTCTGGTAATTCTATAAATATTAATCTATCGATTAAATAAAATTAGCGAAAAGTACTAACCTAGCACAAGTGCTGACAGAACTGTCAAACAACATCAAAAACATAAAAATCGGTTAAATGCTTTAACTTAAAGCTAAGGTAGAGGGCGTAATAGCTGTTTGTATGAATAACCGTGATACACTATCCTGTTAAAGGCCAATGTTTTAATAATTACCGTAATTCATTTGTGTGTTTGTTTATAAAATGATAAAACAAATCTTATCCTTATAAACCGTCTACAACTAAATCGGTTAGGAAAAACCAGTTTTAATTTTGAATAAAATAATTAACTTTTGCGTCACGAACATTAAAATTCTAGGAAGTAAAGTGTACCTAGTGCTATACTAAATAAGTAAAGAGATTGCCCTAAGGGATTGTTCCAGTTCGGTAAACTGGGAGTTCCTAATTACTTTTCGATTTTCCAGAATATTCGTTGGAAAATATTCTTAGGCAATATTCGAATCGTTATAGCTTTTCGATGGAGGAAAAAATCGAAAACAGCTGCCCAATTTGGACTGGGCCTCCGAGGGAATTATTGCCCAAGCCCTCTCATTCTGAGAGGAGCCCTGCACCCTGCAGTAGGATGTGTATACGCCGAAGATAATGATGATGATAAATATACTTAAGCACAAAGATACCTATTTCTTATCTTCTAACTGCATGTTGACGAATAACTCTATAATAGTAATTAATAATAGTAGAAAAATTTGGCCAAGAGTGAGACTCGCGCACGCGCACGGAGGGGGTTCCGTACAAATTCATAGTTATGTCAAATATAAATTATAAACGGCCGTACCTAGAAATAGCTGTTGCTTCTAAGCAAAATGTACGCAATGTGGGCTCATTCTATATTGGTTTTTAAATTAATCCTATGTTTATACCAGTTAACTGGATCTTTGTAATAATACATAGGGCACTTTTAATAAATTGAATAAATAAATAATAAATATCATGTGACACTTGATATCACTTGACTTAGAGTCTTAGACCCAAACTAAGCAAAGACTGTACTATGGGTACTTGGCAAAGGCTAAACATACTTATAATAATATAGATAAATACATATTAAACGTCCAAGACCCCAGAGCAAACATTCGTATTACAAGAAATATGAACTTAAATTCTTCTACATTTAAATCAATTAGTGTTTTAATGACTACATAAAATAATCTATATTTAAAGAGCAGAAGGTCAGCGATAGAAATTAAAGTGCCTACACAAAGTAACGGCAAGGGGCAAAATATGTTTACCAATCTGCCAAACCGCATGACCACGTATGTCGTGAGAAATCAGTGAGTAACACAATGAGGGATTCTTGAGAGGCGAAATACCGCTAGATGGCGTTAATATCGAGAGGTCCATTTGACGTTACGTTACGTCTTGACGAGATGTGTGCATTTTCCGGGATAAAAAGTAGCCTATGGCACTCTCTGACCCATAAACTATCTCTATGCCAAAAATCACGTCGCTCCGTCGCTCCGTTTCAACGGTGACAAACAAAAATAAAATAAAAATAAAATTAGTATGGAAGTATGGAGTAGCGTTTTTGTATTGAAATTCACTAATACTATTAGCTTGTACTTTATTATACAAATGGACCCATATCGTTTATCGGTCTAATACTCTAATGTGTAATACATAAGTATGAATGGATAATGCTAATCATAACTCTTATTTATACCTTGTTTAATAAGGACACAGCGAAAGCCAAACACAAACCATTGTCACCGCATTGTGAACACTAGTGACGTCACCAAACCGGCCGCCGTAGTGACGTCACTTTCCGGTAAAGACTTGAAATGTTATCGACGTTCTATTGTCAGGTGATTGTCACGAGATTAATTACCTTAAGCCACGGAGGCAAGATGTGTTTTGCAATGGAGCGATACTTCGACAGCATTTAAACAAATAATGATCGATTTTGATTACCATGTATAGATACTTTTCTATAAATTATTAGTGGCAAAGAATCATACGAAATACATGATAGTGAGCAATATAAAATTTGAATTACAGTGTTTACCCTGTCGCCTATTGTTTGGGGACTTTATATCTAAGTAAATCACTTCGAGAGGAGGAGGTACGAATACTTTTTTTTTGCATAATCTTAGCAGTGGTAGCGGTTTGATTGTACTTACACCGGTAAAATAAATATACATGATTATGTATTTTTAGAAGTTTATATCCAAAGGTAATAATTACAATGCAATTATCATTTCCGAGACTTGGTGTTTCACTATAGGTCTTATAAATAGGGAATTGCTCAGCGAGCTATTGAGAGAGCTATGCTTGGGGTTTCTCTACGGGATCGAATCAGAAATGAGGAGATACGTAGAAGAACAAGGGTCACCGACATAGCCAAGCGAATCAGCTCGTCGAAGTGGCAATGGGCAGGCCATATAGCACGGAGAACAGATGGTCGTTGGGGCCGAAAGATTCTCGAGTCGTCCACCAACGAGATGGACGGATGACCTGGTTAAAGCCGCTTCCAACCGAGGCAACTGGAGGTCTACGAGGGGGGGGATATGTCCAACAGTGGACGTCCTATGGCTGATATGATGATTATTGACTATGCGCACTGTTTTAATCGGTATTTTTAGACTTAAGATTCACTAATAATTGTACACCCACAGTCACATCGAACGAAGAACTAGTAGGCATTCCTGTTTTTTTCGTTCGCATTGAAAATATACTGTACCTACCTGTACCTGTTATTAAGCCGTGTTTTATGTATATTAAAGTATTATACATACATATATACACGTCCCATTCGAAAACATAAATGAATCAATATACACAAAGACATGTTTCACAAAAATAAAATATACCACAAACGGGACATCACGCTAAAAAACACGCGTAATATTTACCTCGACGTTTCAACCACATTACAGTGGCCGTGGTCACGAGTAGATTGAAGTGTAGGGTGTCAAGTCTGCCTAGCACCCTACACTTCAGTCTACTCGTGACCACGGCCACTGTAATGTGGTTGAAACGTCGAGGTAAATATTACTCGTGTTTTTAGCGTGATGTCCCGTTAGTGGTATTTTGACTATGAGTGAAAGTCACGAAAGTTTAAAACGTTATAAAAATAAAATATCGTAAATATTAAAATATCGAAATCGACCTAGGAATTATCTTATATCTATCTCTAAACGAGCTGTTCTTAGATATTTTTTTATTTATATCAGGGGTCTTGGAAACATGTACCGATTTCGACGAAATTTGCTATAATAATTTGCTAGGCTTTCGGGGGCGAACATTCGATAACTTCTCTGGAAAACTGACTGATCAGAGACGTGTGGCGCGGGTTTTTTGAGCAACGTAAATGAAGTGAGAGCCGTGGTGGTCTGGTGGTTTGACCTATCGCTTCTCAAGCAGAGGACCGTGGGTTCAAACCCCGGCTCACACCACTGAGTTTTTCGAAATTCATGCGCAAAATCCCATTTGAAATTTAGTACGAGCTTTAAGATGAAGGAAAACATCGTGAGGAAACCTGCACAAACCAGCGAAGCAATTCAACGGTGTGTGTGAAGTTCCCAATCCGCACTGGGCCCGCGTGGGAACTACGGCCCAAGCCCTCTCATTGTGAGAGGAGGCCTGTGCCCAGCAGTGGGACATATATAGGTTGAGATGATGATGATGATGAATTTTTGAGAATTCTCATGAGATTTTTTGCGAAATCATGGAATTTCATTTTAAATGCCAGATTTAATGGTTTACGCGCGAAACTTCGGGTAAATGCTAGTAAATAAACACATCTCTACCATCATCATCATTATCGGCCTACAGAAATCCAATGTTGGACATTAGGTTCCCCTAAAACACTTGCCTTTGGCCTATTGCATTCAGCTACTCCAGCCTCCACACATTTGGAAGGTGGAAGGCGAGCTACGATATGTGCATAAGTACGAGTAGCTTATGCCCGCGGCTTCGCCATCAAGAAAAAATAAAAAAATATGCCGTGGAAATTTCGAAAAATCTCTTTCTGCACCTTTAATTCGCTCAAGTATGTCTACCAAATTCCAAGACTAGCTCCAGTGGTTTAGACTGCGTGTTATCTGTCACTCAGTCGGTCATTCCTTAACATCACTCTTTGATAAGAGTAGATAATACTTTTTTTTTCTCACAAAAGCTACCTAAATTGAGTAAAGTACGATCGAGTACATTTCAACCAATCGTTCCTGAACCTCACACCAAGCGGTGGCGAGTGTAAGAGTGACGTCACGCGCTACAAACGTAGCGAGCGGTTGCGTTTTTATAAATAGAACTCTATTTTCAGTTTTTATGGGTTAATGATAACATATTTAGCCATCGCGTTGGTACCAGCAGACAATGGTGATTATTTGAACTTTGGCATTTCTAGTACCTTTTACCAAAGCAACATTACTTAACTACTAAAGACTACATAGAGTCGTTATGCATTTAACCTTATCTAACTCCAATAGTCGAAATTACTTGAAATTGGAGTATGCCAATTCGATGACAAAAAAAACTAAATACTTTCTGCAGCTTCAGCTATACTAGATTGATTCAGGTGTTACTTTGCGCAAGTCTATAACAATGTTATGTATCGCGTATAAGGACGTACACAGTTATATCGGAGAAGCAATATAAAGTACATGTAGTTCATTTAGCAATACTTTTCTGGTTGTGCTCTAACTCTGATGTAATTTAGAGAAAAAAAACATAACAAAAACGATTTTATTTTAGCTCCCTGTTAAAACGTAATTTTAAACTAAACGTTTCAGGACTGTTGCGGGACTTGCGGGTCGCAAAACAGAAGCCGCGGGCCGAGCTTTGGACAGCCCTGCTCTACTTGAGTTAAACGTGAAGTTCGTGGGCCAAGGCAAAAGCGATCAGCTAGTTGCAGCGGCCATACGATGACGTCATGGCTATCTAGAAAAATCTACGTAAAACTTGCATTAAGTCAATTTGCAACAAATAGCAAATATAGATAAAAAAAATATAAAAATAAATAAAAAAGATGGTGCCTTGTTTATCACAACTTATTAAATAAAAATAATATTTTTGTAAGACATTTTAGTGAGTGCAGAGAAAAAAGGGCGTTTAGTTCGTGGATGTGAATTTGATATTTGGCCTTCGCTAAATAATGCTCGAGCCAATTAATTAATTATTAACACATTGTGATGAAACGTGTTTTAATGTAAAGATTAGCGCTATTTAGGTGAACACACTATTCAAATTAAATTTCGTTAAATTATTATTAATAATAGCCGTGGTGGCTAGTGGTTTGACCTATCGCCTCTCAAGCAGAGGGTCGTGGTTCAAACCCGGCTCGCACCTCTGAGTTTTTCGAAATTCATGTGCGGAATTACATTTGAAATTTACCACGAGCTTTGCGGTGAAGGAAAACATCGTGAGGAAACCTGCACAAATCTGCGAAGCAATTCAATGGTGTGTGTGAAGTTCCCAATCCGCACTGGGCCGCGTGGGAACTATGGCCAAGCCTCTTGTTCTGAGAGGAGGCCTGTGCCCAGCAGTGGACGTTTATAGGCTGGGATGATTATTAATAATTAAAAATCAAGTAACTAAAAATGTATACATACATAGCTTGTGCATTTTAAAAACAAGTACTTAAGTTCTTTACCGACATCATAAACAGAAGTAAAATATTATCAACGTTTACTTTTTTAGATATAATTTGGGAAATTAATATAAATTTGAATAAGAATCGGGTCAGCCATGACGAATTCGTTTACGTTAGAAGCATGTCCATTCTGTTCTGTTTTGAGAAAGAAGTTATTTGTTTACGTAGACAAAAGGACACAATGACAATACTCATTACGCCAGCAGATTTCAGTAAAAAAAATACCTACCTGTTTATGGAAAGAAGATGCATTCTATTCTTATTTAAAGGTTGACGTCACCGTTTAAAACTGTGACGTGTATTTAACTTTAAAGAAGAATATTTAAATTTAGCCAAACCTAAAAAAAAAAATATTTAACTTTATAAAGAAAAATAAACGAAAAAAAACGAATAAAGGGCTTAACGGGTTTGCCAATCATCATGAAGTTAAACTCTCGTTTTACCACAGACAATCGTATTCAAAACCATTTATTAAAACAAAACAAACCGGCCAAGTACAAGTCGCATTAGCCCACCAAAGTTCCGTACAAATTTAAAAATGTTAACAATGACGGAAAATTGCCCGATATTGTCATTTAAAAACGGAGATCAGTGATTTGCGCAGTAAAGATTTACTTCTCGTTAGTTATTAATGTATATGAATTAGTCCTTCTCATTCATGAGAAAATTTTGTTGATTATGTGAGGTTTCCGTTATTTTCCTTTTGAGACACGGAACTCTAAATGCAACGGAAAGTGGCACAAGGAAATAGGTTATATTCCACCTATTTCCTTAGACACAAAAGAAGCCCTTCATACAATAATGTATTAACCGTCCTGGCCACCTATAGTGTTATAGAATAATATGTATAACTTTTTTTTTATGCAAAGAAAAACGACAAAAAAGTAGTATATAAGTAGTAGTAGTAAATCGGTGAGAAGGCCTATCGGACTATACGTGCAAAACTGATTTCATATAGGCATTTTTTTATTTTGCATCATGCAGTATACTTATCGCTTGTGTTAATCTATTCACGCTGAGCCTTATTGACTTGCTCTTTCACTCGCCGTACCTATATTAGTAAAGTGCGATTGTATAAGGGGAGGCGAGTATCGAAACATTGTCATACATTTTTTTGCCATATATCAGGCATTTAATGTCAAATATGTAGCGTTTAGATAGTGGCGCCCTCATTTAATGTAGAGTCTACTCTTTAAAACGGCAGTCTAAGCAACGTCATTAAGGGAATTTTGTAGTTAAACTTATTTTTCCTTACATCATTATTTGTTATGTAACTTATTATTACTAAACATGATTAACATTGCAAACTTATTTTTATAATAATACTGTCACGATAACCGGTTATCGATATCGACTATTTCGCGGTCTTGGCAACATCACTAGCGCTGATACGGCATACAGGCGGAGTTACGATCGCCATTCGAATTATTCTTTATCTCTTGCTCATTTGTGATTTAACAATTTAAATCATGTACATACTATTATTATTCATTCTGTGGTTATTATAAAAAATCTCATGATGACGTTCTTTTTCCCAATCAAATAACCTTGTCGTTGTACTTATGTAAAAAGTAGGCACCAATTTTATAACGATATCGTAGGTCATACGTAGACAAAACAAACTAGTTTCTAGATTTTTAAACGACATTTACATATCGAAGGTAACGTTAAAATGAAATGAAATGAAAAAATAACTTGAAGACAATAGTATTGTTACCGTAGTCACGTGAAACAATAGAATGTTATCATCTATTTTGATACTGACGATTTTTCTTCTAATATATATCTGTTTGGTTCCTATTAAAAATCAATAACGTTCGAATATAAGACCGGAAGTTTCACTTTTATAGTCAAATTAAACACTTTTAACGTACCTTAAATGTGGGCTTATCCATATTTAAGCAAATCCAAACATGCACATCACAGAATGTATTTTAAAAATATTCCAAAATAACACCATTCAATTTAACCGGCCAAGTTTTTTTTTCCAACTACTTAAAAATTTAAATTTAGCACTTCACAACATTGCACTGAACAATGAACACTGAACAGTTAACACTAATTA